>NC_057797.1:250820394-251025805 GCF_018294505.1 Triticum aestivum
GAGGAGGTGGCCTCCTCGGCCGCGCGCGTGCGAGCACGCAGCTGCTCCCACTGGCAAGAGGAAGACGACACGGGGGGAGTAGCGGTGGCGGGCTGGGCCGGCTGGGCCGGTTGGTGGCGCCAGGTAGGCTGCGGGTAAGTGGCCCAGGTAGGTTTTCTGCTCTGTTTTATTTTTTACTTCTGTTTTGTTTTATTTAATTTATTTTGCCACTGTTTTGAATTTAAAATAATTCAAACAATGCCAAAAACCCCTCTGAATATTTTATATTGCTAGATGGACTTTTCCAAAAGCTTATAAAATATTTCAGGGGTATTTGAAATTATATTCTAATTATATGAATATAATTCAAATTCAAATAGCTAATGAATTAAATCCAAAGTCCCAAAAATAAATCCTTAAAAATGTTCAATATTTTGGTTGGGACCAGAACCCTTACCAAAAATTATCAAACATTTAAGAAGAGCATTTTGGAGCAATGAATGAGATTTCTACGGTTTTTGCCCCTCTTTTATTTAAGTTTTTGAGGCTTCCAAAATTCCTCAGTTCAAGTTTCGAAAATATAGACATGATGCACACATGAAGCTAGCCTAGAGCACTACCAGAAGCTAGGGATGTGACAACTCACCCCCACTAAACAAGAATCTCGTCTCGAGATTCAAGCGTAGGGTAAGGTGAAGGGTAAACGCAACTAGTATAATCTTCACGATCCAGGGTGCACTTCAGTTGAACGTTGATTCATTCACCATCTTTGACTCGAGGTCTTGCTCTGAGAAATCCTGTCACATGACATGGAGGGAGGAAGGAGACTCTAGAAGGGTCGATCTTCTCGAAGATCGAACAACTCACGGAATGAGACATAGGACCATCTCTCGGGTTGAGACACGAGATTCACATCAAGAGGGGTGGAAAGAAACGGATGACGAAGGTTCACTAGGTAGACAACAATTCCACACTTAAGAAGGTGGTAAACGATTGTCAACGTAGCGAGGAGTTGAGTTGCCATGATACCATAACGATACACCTTAGGGAAGGTGACTCGAAGATATATCCCCTTAAGTGGCAAAAAGAATTACTTTTGATACCGAGATCATTGAAACTCTTTATACCAGCCTAAGGCAATTCTTGAGTGATCGTTTGGAGGGGGTCGGTAGAATGGCATACTCGGACTTGGATGATGTGGATTACCTTGTTGAAGACAACGTAATGGATGAATTTGCTTATCACCAGAAATGGAAGAGACCCATGGTAGAATGGCACATTGGCGGTGCAAGCTGGGAACAAAATGCAAATGCTGGGAATGATTCTGGTAACTGGGGAAGAACCCAACAATAGAGGGTGAATCCACTGTTTGAGAAGTTATAGTATAACCGAGGAAGGTGAGAGCAAACCCAGTTAGTGCCGATGATAACACCTAGCGCTTGTGCGTGCTCTCAAGAACTTGAGCATTTCCATAATCATCAAGATTTTACCAACATCCGTGTCAAGGATGCTGACAACACAACATACTACCATGATGAATAGCGATGGACGATGCAGATGCAAAGGAGGATAACACTTTCTCAGATTTCACCTTAGCGAGCCAAGGAACAAAATCTGGACGATCGACCGAGAGACATTTAGCACTCCGCTTCTAATGTTCTCCTTGATGTGCTAGCGTAATCCACCCATAGATATGGTTTATATCTAGAACATCAAGTAAAAGGTCGGACTTCGGGAACACAAAAATCCATAGGGGCAACTAGGGAGTAAAACCCTACGAAATCCTTATGGGGAGGTGGCCAACTTCTTCAATCAAGATACTGCAATAATAGGTCTTCCGGTGGGGTGTGTTGACCACGACATCCACTTTACCGGTTTCCGAGGGACCGATATTATAGTTCTTGGGAAATGTTCCAACCCATCATATCTGCCTGAGATTCAGATCTGGTTGGTGTCAGGATATTCCAGACTCATCGAGTCAAGGAAGAAAAACAAAAGTTTGCAACACAAATCGACGAGATGACGTTGCGAGATTCTCGGGGAATGAACTACGATAGTAAGCTCCAAGACATGAGCTGGTTCTGCTACAAACATGTGAGCACGTTGTCCCAGACAAGCATGGCCATGTAGTAGTCTTATAATTAAACACTACCGAGTTCAGGTGGGGAACCATCATCGGGGATATCAGAGTCCTGTGCATTACCATGGATTAACACTTAACTCCTTTTCCTGAACAAATCAGTCAGTGGCTTGGTGTGCTAGGGACACATATAGAATGAAGGTTGCAAGCCTCCAGACTACAGAATACTTCGCACGTGTGCATAACTGATTTGGGATGATTCCAAAGGAAACAAAACAATCTTTCTCAAATTCACGGCGGCAACTTTCACCAAATGCACGTGTATAAGAGGAAGTCACTCCTTTCATCAAACAAATACTTCATGAGTTAGCATGAAGAAATGCTTTCAAAAGTTTCCAACACTAGCTTAATGTTCAACAAAATCATGGAGGAGATAAGGATGTTGTCAATGGCCTCAACAATAATTCATCCAGATTCCCATGAAGATGGAATTCCCTAATTATGTGAACAGGTGATAGCATTGGTCAGACCCAAAGATGTAATGGTGTATGCTCGAGGGATCAACCACGAGTAAGACAACATTACGAGCATCGTTGGTACTGATTTGATTTGACGATAGCCCACACTCAAATCAAAGGATTGATAAGACAATAGGTCCAGCAACTGATCATAGGGACCAATCGATGAAGATATCATCTTTCTTCGACACACACTACACAAGAATATCCCTTTGGAACAAACTAAGTTAGGCAAGCTTTTATCTTCCAATTCTCCAAGTTGTTGTCTAGCTTAACCAACTAGCTCAGGGATATCCAACACAGATTCTTGGAGAAAGGGTGGTTTACAATAAACCATCTTGATCACGAGCTCAACATAACGGTCAGGTGACGACCTGGTGATACTTCCGAGAAGACATTCAGAAAATCACGAACCACCGGTATGTTACTAAGCTCGAGAACAATCTCGCTTTTGAGGGCAAGACGACATGATCAAATGAGTGAGGACTTGAAATAATTCCTAACTCCTTGGTCGAGGAGTGCACCAGAAAGATGGACAAGGTAGCACGATCAATCTTAGAATGATGATTTACTAACCAACATGCTAAGAATGAAATTATTATCCTTTAACTACCAAGCAACAAGGTTGCTAGGAGTATTGATTTCACACGCCATGATTCATTTGTCGGCATTCCGGTTACAATAACACAGGAACCGAGGAATGAACAATGATGGCAAGAAGTATCACTGTACCAAGAGTTCATAGGATGGTGTGCAATTCCTATAACAATCTCGATATAAAATATGTAATACTCCAAGGTAGAGCAGAACAAAAGCTGGATTAGCAATTTGATCTGCGGAGCACAACTTCTTTGACCCAATCCTGGATAGGGAAGAGGTACTGGAGTTTGTTTCTCCTAGTCATTCCGCGATAGAATGGCTTGACGGACCACAAGAGTAATAGGTATCGATGAACGATTGCACGCATACTCTTGACTATCAATTGATAGGCGAGGGTCGGAAACAACTAAGATGGGACAACTCAAAAGAACATATGATTTTCTGAGTTGTGGATGCATGGTTTAGCATGTCGAACGGAGTTCAACATATTTCTTCCGGATAACCCATGCAGAAAGGGAGAACTGGCAGAGCCACAATATATAATGGAGAACTCATCAAGAGCACTCTGGTTGTGATCGTTCAGTTCAACGAGGAACTTCTGCCATAGGTAGTTCATGGTATTTGGAAGAAGAAGATACCACGGACTTCAAGGACTATCGCAAAGGTTACTAATATCCTAAAGGCACTAGCAATTACTATCAACATGAAGTAGGTAGAGTGAATCTCGGGTTCAAGAACCCAGGAACAGAATACCTATTACTAAGTAGCATCACGGGATGCTTTCGAGAATGATGGCCAGAATCATCACACTGGGAACACAAATCATGGCTAAATTACTAGATGATCCCCTAAGACACCTAGGGTCATAATAATATCTCCAACATATATGTCAAGGTAACGGAGTACCTCAACTCACTGATTAGTGTGGTTAATCTGGCCCATGGGAACATTGAAACGGGAAGAAAGGATTTGCAATTGCATCAGACTACTTAGAAACCTGGGATGACTCGGACAGCATAACGGCTGTAAATGCTCAGAAAAGATTTGAGACATTCACAAAAATGGTGGCATAACCACTCAGAAGCACAATATCAAGGTCTCGAGATCAATAATTAACATACAGAAGTAGTAGGAACTGAAACGAGGCTTAAGTCCAACAATCTATAAGTCTACGGATTAGTAACACGTGATCCTGATAGAAAGAAGAGATAGCCTAGTTCTTAATCCCCGCAGGAAAGATAAGATGACTCAGATCAGAAGGCATAAGGTATAAGGAGTAAAAAGAGCCTTACGTTCCATCCCACAATCAATTCCCTTACATAACTAAAGAATTTCTAGACTCAACTTCGACCAGTTTGGCTTGGTAATCCTACAGGCAGTCAAGCTCTGATACCAACGCTGTCAGGACCCCGACTCAATGCCACATCGATCTAGCATGTAACACCTCATATCACTTTGCGGCCTCACGCACGGTATTCCCACGGGTGTCGCCTTACCTTTGCCCGGGACCGTTTGCGCCTTTTGGCACACGTATATGACAGTGTCGCTAGCATCCATATGATAAGGAGCCCGGGCTGACATGGCTAGTCGTAAACCCAAAGTGGCACAGACTTACAGGGACAGGCATCCATGACCCAGCATCGAACGTGTCGGTCATCAGCGAGTGAATCCAGGCTGTAGCACTGGGCTAGCAGGACTCCGGTGAACCGGGCTGTAGCGGGCTAACAGGACTCCGGTATTCATCGCGTGACATTTCCCCGAAGGGACAGACACAGGAACGAAGAAGGACACATGCCGGCCAGCCTAAGTGTTCCGGAGCAGTAGCAAGCTACCATGGCTCGGTGGAAACACTAGGAGACATTTCCCGGTAAGAGAGGCTACCAAGGATAAACAACTAGGTTGTCAGATCCCACACATACCAAGCATTTCAATAACATACACACAATATGCTCGATATGTGCAAATACAACATGGCATCACAACATGACTCTACAACTCAAGTATTTTAATCAATAGGCTCCGAGGAGCGAGATATTACAAACATGGGTCTCATGACCCAACAATCAGAGCATACAAGTCAAAGCACAAGCGGAAGCTATCATGTCTGAGTACAGACATCTATAAATGAAAAGGGCTGAGAAGCCTGACTATCTACCAAATCCTGCCGAGGGCACAAGATCGTAGCTGAGGTAACAAGCTAAACGTCGAAGTCCACGCGAAACTACTAGTGAGACCGAAGTCTCTCTGCAAAAACATAAATAGGCAAACGTGAGTACAAATGTACCCAGCAAGACTTACATCAGAACTATCCACATATGCATCATTATCAACAAAGGGGATGGTGGGGTTTAACTGCAGCAAGCCAGCTTTGACTCGGTGGCTATCCTAAACTACGACTGCAAGCAACTCTTTTGAGGTGGCGCACACGAGTCCACATATTCACCATATCAATACACCACTATGGATCCGCTCCCGTCTCCCTACGAGAACGCCATCCATAGCACTCACGCTTATCTTGCGTATTTTAGAGTATCCACTTTCACTTGTCTATGAACTGATATAAGCAACCCAGAAGTCCTTTACCGTGGACACGGCTATTCGAATAGATGATGTTAACCCTGCAGGGGTGTACTTCTTCACACACGCTCTCACCACTTACCGCCGTTTACACGACATGTACTCGGCAACCTTCAAGCGGAAGCCCAACGTGGGTGTCGGCCACGGCCTACCTAAACACTCAAGTCTCTAGTCCAGGTTTATCGCCTATTCGGGTTCCATCCATGAGGAGATCCGGCCGGAGTTTCGCTCACAGCCCCAAACGATGTGAACAGGGTTCCCGAGACACCAAACGGGCGCCCGGTACACCGTGCCACGTGCCTACCGCATCACAGCCCACCCCTACGGTCAGCGCTGCGCACGGCCTCCAGCATACTACAAACACCAGAAACTACTTGCAACTCCTGGACAGAGGACAAGGGTGATCAAGAAGCCGAGAGGGTCCATTGGTTTCGGGCCCAATGCGTGGTAGTAGCTGAATCATGGATCACAAACACAGAACTCAGTTCCTGAGGACGGCTGCAATGAGACAACCCACCATGTACTCCTACATGGCCTCTCACCGCTACCTTTACCAAAACGTGTTCACACACTTAGCTCACACATAGTAGGACATGTTCACACACCTCTGATTCATCCCCGATGAATCAGACCTGACTCAACTCTAAGCAGTAGCAGGCATGACAAACAAACATGAATGAGTAGGCACAACAGGGCTCAAACAACTCCTACTCATGCTAGTGGGTTTCATCTATTTACTGTGGCAATGACAGGTCATGCAGAGGATAAAGGGGTTCAACTACCGCAGCATGTAACAGTTGAATCGGTGTTGTCCTAATGCAGTAAAAGAGAGCAGGAGCGAGAGAGTGGGATTGTATCGGAATGAACAAGGGGGTTTTGCTTGCCTGGCACTTCTGAAGATAACATTGAGTCTTCATCAGTGTCAACGATCACATCATCGGTATCACGTCTATCGAGAGGGGACAAATACCGGCAACACAGAAGGGAACACAATCAATGCAATGCACAATATGATGCATGATCATGACATGGCAAAATGAATGTGTTTTGGGCTAATGCAACTAGCAACAGATTAAATGAAGTTGGTTTGAATACAAGATTCAAATTCAAACTCCATATGTGATTATTCAAATGCCATTTAAATGATTTGTGCTAAACAGCAGTTATAAGTTGTTCTAACATGCATGAAAATGGTACAGATGGATTCCTTGAATTTTTCTGATAATTTTTCATATATAATTTATTTAATTTGGAGTTACGGTTAATTTTCTATGATTTATTGAAGTTTATACAATTTTCTGGAATTATTAAATCATTTAGGATTTATTTAAATTCCAGAAAGGAATTATTGCGTCAGCACTAGGTCATGCTGACCTCAGCAGAGTCAACAGGGGCTGGTCCGGGTCAAACCTGACAGTGGGTCCCGCATGTCAGTGAAATTAGTTTAGTTAGAATTTAATTAAACTGAACTGGGTTAATTAACAGGGCTGGGCCCCACCTGTCAGTGAGTCAGTGGTTAGCTAAAATTTAATTAGCATCTAAACTAAAATAGCAGGGCCCCGGGCCCACATGTAAATGACCCAGGGGAGGTCAAACCCCTGGTCAACAGGGCCTAACACGCCGGCGGTTCGTCGCCGGTGGCAACAGGCGCGGCGGAGGGCTCGGGTTTGCTCCTCCGGCGTCCAAATGGACGGAGGAGAGCGGCTACGGAGAGCTGGAGCTCACCCGCGCCCGTTTCAGCAAGCAGCAGCAGCTAGGGCGGCCGGAGACGATGGCCTCGAGCTCGGCAGCGGCGGCCGGAGCTCGGGCGTGCTCGGTTTCGGCGTTACACGGCACGGCGGGCGCGGCCGATGGGCTCTACGGGATGCTGGGGTCACCAGGAACACCCGGAGGCAACGAGCGCAGGCGGAGGAGCTCGGGAGCACGGAGCTCACCGGCCATGGCGGACGGCGGCTTCGGGTGCTCGTGGGGCGGCGGCTACAGGGTGCGCGCGAGAGAGAGAGGTGAGGGGAAACGACGGCAAGCTCACAGGGGGGCAGCAGGGTGGCTCAGTGGGCTCGGGGACGCTTCTGCGACGGAGAATTGACGGCGGCGATCTCCGGTGGCCGACGAGGGGAACGGCGATGGTGGCGGCGTTGCAGCGCGTCCGGGGCCTCGTGGCTCGGTGGAGAGGAAGAGGGGGTCGAGGCGGAGCCTCTGGGCTAGTCGGGGGAGCGAGGGAGGCCCGGTGGCCGTGGTTATGGCGAGCGGCGGCGACGGCGACTCGCGGTCATGGGGGGGAGAAGCAGAGGAGCGAGGGGGAGGGAGGTCCAGAGAGCGAGGGAGAAGTGAGAGGGGGTCGGGGCTGCGTGGCGTCGCGGGAGGGACCAGGGAAGGAGGAGGCAGCCAGGCAGGGAGGAGGTGGCCTCCTCGGCCGCGCGCGTGCGAGCACGCAGCTGCTCCCACTGGCAAGAGGAAGACGACAGGGGGGGAGTAGCGGTGGCGGGCTGGGCCGGCTGGGCCGGTTGGTGGCGCCAGGTAGGCTGCGGGTAAGTGGCCCAGGTAGGTTTTCTGCTCTGTTTTATTTTTTTCTTCTGTTTTGTTTTATTTAATTTATTTTGCCACTGTTTTGAATTTAAAATAATTCAAACAATGCCAAAAACCCCTCTGAATATTTTATATTGCTAGATGGACTTTTCCAAAAGCTTATAAAATATTTCAGGGGTATTTGAAATTATATTCTAATTATATGAATATAATTCAAATTCAAATAGCTAATGAATTAAATCCAAAGTCCCAAAAATAAATCCTTAAAAATGTTCAATATTTTGGTTGGGACCAGAACCCTTACCAAAAATTATCAAACATTTAAGAAGAGCATTTTGGAGCAATGAATGAGATTTCTAGGGTTTTTGCCCCTCTTTTATTTAAGTTTTTGAGGCTTCCAAAATTCCTCAGTTCAAGTTTCGAAAATATAGACATGATGCACACATGAAGCTAGCCTAGAGCACTACCAGAAGCTAGGGATGTGACAATTTGTTCTTTGCCTTTAGTACTAGCATGTCGTGCCTTTGTTTGCCATGATATGTTCCTATAACAGGTTTTTTGCTAGCTCTAAACAATGCTACCTGATGGTGTTTATAGCATGTTTAGAATTTTCACTAAGTCTGTGAAGCTGTTATCATTTGCATTTTTGCCATGCTATTTTAGGCTTGTTCTAGTGAGTTCTAGTAGGAGCTCAGCGTTCATGATTTGTAGAGCTTCACCTGTACTTCACAGCCATGTGCTTAGTTGCTATGTTGGAGTGTTGTAGCATAGTTTCTTGTTGCATCTTATGTGCTATGATGTTGTTGAGCGCAGTTTTGCATCATTCTTGTTTTGCTCGTCATTTGCAAACCATGCATCCCTTTCCGGTGATCCTTATATCGATTTCGATGGAAATCACTCCAGCTTTCCAATTGCATGCTTTGTTTGCCAAGTTGATTTCTTGATCATACTTTTCCCTTTGAGAGTACCCATATGCATTGCACATCATATCTTGCATTCCATGCCATGTCTTGCATCATGTTGCTTGTGCATTGCATCATGATTTATTGTTGTTCCGTTGCTTGTGTTCTTGCTTTGGGTAGATCCTGGAAATGAGTTCGTGAAGGAACTTGTTGAGTACGTTTACGAGGAGCAAGCTTTCGACAACCCCAAGACCTCTGCAGGCAAGATGATCATTACCATCGATATCAATTCTATTTTGCTTGCTAGTTGTTCGCTCTATCGCTATTTCGCGCTACCTACAACTTGTTTATCATGCCTCACATATTGCCATTTCAAACTCTAATTATAACACCCACGATGCGGCTATATCTCCCACGTGTCGCAGCACGACTTAGAGGCATAACCGCATGATGGTTTTGTTGCAAGAGGGGTAATCTTCACAGAATCCCTTGTACTGGATAAGAAAGGGATAAAGAGTTGGCTTACAATAGCCACTTCACACAAATAACAAGTTAAACATACATCATCCAAAGTACAATCAAGATCCGACTACGAAACCAAAATAAAAGAAGACAACTGCAAATGCTAGATCCCCGATCGTCCCAACTGGGCTCCGTTACTGATCAACCCGAAAAGACACAAAACAACGATCAAGATCTTCATCGAGATCCCACTTGAGCTCGGTTGCGTCACCTGCACTAGTATCATCGGCACCTTCAACTGTTTGGAAGTATCTATGAGTCACGAGGACTCATCTATCTTACACCTGCGAGATCAAGATTATTTAAGATTATCGGTAGGATATGGTAATGAGGTGGAGCTGCAGCAAGCACTAAGCATATAGGATGGCTAACATACGCAAATAAGAGCGGGAAGAGAAGCAATGCAGCAGTCGAGAAGCTAGAGGTGATCAAGAAGTCATCCTGAAATTACTTACGTTCAAGCATAACACAAGACCGTGTTCACTTCCCGGACTCCGCCGAAAAGAGACCATCACAGTTACACACACGGTTGATGCTTTTTAATTAAGTCAAGTGTCAAGTTCTCTACAACCGGACATTATCAAATTCCCATCTACCACATAACCGCGGGCACGACTCTTGAAAGTTTATACCCTGCAAGAGTGTCCCAACTGAGCCCATCACAAGCTCTCCAAGTCACCGAAGGATATTCCTTCTCCCAAAAAGACCCGATCAGTCTCGGAAACCCGGTTACAAGACATTTTGAGAATGGTAAAACTAGACCAGCAAAGCAACCCGAATGTGCCGACAAATCCCGATAGGAGCTGCACATATCTCGTTCTTAGGGTACACCGAATAGGTCAAGCAGCAAGTAAAAACAGCCCTCAAGTTTCCCAGACGTGGCCCCGCAGGCTGCCCGGTTCGGACCAACACTTAGACAAGCACTGGCCCGGGGGGGTTAAAATAAAGATGACCCTAGGGAGAGAGACTCCCAAGGGAAAACGTAGGTGGTGGTGAGGCAAATGGTAAAACCAAGTTTGGGCCTTGCCGGAGGAGTTTTATTCAAAGCGAACTGTCAAGGGGTTCCCATAACACCCAACCGCGTAAGGAACGCAAAATCAAGGAACATAACACCGGTATGACGGAAACTATGCGGCAAGAGTGGAACAAAACACTAGGCATAAGGCCGGGCCTTCCACCCTTTACCAAGTATATAGATGGATAAATTAAATAAGAGATATTGTGATATCCCAACATATCCATGTTCCAACATGGAACAAACTTCAACTTCACCTGCAATTACAAAGCTATAAGAGGGGCTAAGGAAAAGAGGTAACATAGCCAAATAATGGTTTGCTAGGATGGTTGAAAAAGGTTAGAGGGTATCACGGCAATTTGGGAGGCCTGATAAACAAGTGGTAGGTAGCGCGAAATAGCGATAGAGCAAACAACTAGCAAGCAAAGATAGAAGTCATATCGAGGGTATGGTCATCATTCCTGAGATCCCGCAAGGAAATAGAACTAGTCCAAGAAGTAGACGTCCTAACATAGTCGAACGAATCCTCACAACTCCAGAACGAAACCGAAGCTAACAAGAGAAGCAACCTGGAAAGAAGCAAGCAACATAGTAAACAACCATCACATAAACATGGCATGATGCACAACCAAGTATGATGCATGTCCAGTTTAAAGAGGCATGGCATGACAAGGCAAAGTGCAACAAACAATACTACAAGTTAAGTGGATCTCAATATGGAACGAGTTACATATTGACGAAACACCACATGACTTATTTAGTTCACTCCCGGTTAGGTACTCAACAATGTTAAATGTTGTTAAACATGCGAGAGGTGTAGCATATGAAAACTACCTATCTAGACAAGTTTAAATGAGGCCGGATATAACAAACAACAAATGCGGAAAATCCCCATGTGCATATTTTGAATTCCGTACTTGTCATGGAATTTTCATGGCAGATGTCCTAGCAAAAGGAAATAGTCATAGGGCCATCACAACTAGGAAGCTTAAAGGGGTTAATCGGGACAAATGACACGAGAGGTTTTATACTAGTTCGGCCCCTTACGATGAAGGTAAAAGCCTATGTCTAGTTGTGTTGGAATTGCTGGGGTTTCGATCACCAAGGGGACAATCTGTCGGCTTGGTTATCGATCTCTCGTTACTTGTCCTAAGCCACCGCAGGGTCGTCCCCTTATATACATGGGTTGACGCTTGGGGGCCTACAGACTCCTGGCCGGTTCATAAAGCATGTCCGGCTCGTGACTTCTTTATATGCCTTTGTTTACAAGTCTTTCTTAAGCTGCCTCTGGACTTAGGACTTCTACAAGTCTTAATAAACTATCACCTTGAATATTACTGGGCTCCTTTTTTAACCCGCCATTGGGGTTCACCCGGCCCCTCCTGGGTGGGTCTTACCTGGTAGCTATATTCCCAACATTAGGCCCCAGGTTGACTTTAAACTTTGTTCTTTGTGAATCTTCAATACTTAAATGAAATCCATCTTCCTCTCTTTGCAGAAATTCTGTAACAAGCCATAACTTCATCTTCTGAGAACACGAAAAACTGCTCTGACGTCATCCTCAATGGATCTTTATCTTTTAATGTCTTCCGAGAATCAAGGCATCCGTTTAGTTGGATAATCATTATTCGGGTCTTCCTCGATTTTCGCGCCCGGCTGTTTGCTTATCCCCTAATAAATAGGCATGCCCCGGTCTTTCTCATTTTCTCTCTCTTCGGCTTCTTCCTCTCACAACCCTACCGTTGCTCGTGCTCCGCCGCCATCGCAGAGCACCTCGTCTTCGTCGACCTTGGCCGCTGCATCAACTTGAATCGATCCAGAGAATGGCGGTGACCTCTGCAGAAGATCCATGGTTGTAAGTGTTCACCTTCCTGCTCCTCAGATCTGCATTAGGGTTTCTAGATTTCTGCGTGTTCTTCACAGTTCATCATGGTTTCTTTGTAGTTCTTCCACTATGGCTTCTTCTTGATCCAAAAAGAACATATATTCGTGCGGTAGTTGTTTTGTGCCCATTCTCGATGCCAATAGATCCCTTTCTCTGGTTCAAAGGCCTCATTAGAACTCATGAACTCATCTGTGCTAGATTTTTAGGGCTAGAATATTTTTCCATTTTGAACGACCATTTGATCTAGAATAATATCATGAAATTAGGAAACTTGTTTGCCTCAACACTTAGCCAATTCTGTTTCTGGTTTCCTTCAAATGTCTTTAGTCATGACGGCTTATGACGCTGGCTTAGTTTTCCCTTATATGACATTAGCCCTTACTTAAGCCGCCATTACTCATTTGCACCATCATCATTTAACTTCACCATCACCATTGAATTGAACCGGCACGTTACATTCTTTTCAGTTCGTCTTTTGATCAAAAGCACCGACTGTCTGCAACTGGGTCCCCTCCACAGTGACTGAGGATAACTTGAAGGAATTCTTCACCATAGGATTTCTGCCAGGGAAGAATGTTATGTCTTACCATGCACCTAACCCGGACGAGGAACGGCCTAACCCAAAAGACGATGAAGCTATTGTCTTCTCTGACCACATGAATCGAGGTTTTTCACCGCCCGGCTCAAAGTTCTTCAGAGACTTTCTTCATTTTTTCAAACTCTACCCTCAAGATCTTGGCCCCAATTCCATATCCAATATCTGCAACTTCCAAGTTCTCTGTGAGGTGTATCTTCAAGAAGAGCCGACTATGGAACTCTTCAGGGAGTACTTTTATCTAAACCGCCAAAATGAGTTTACCAATGGCCCTAGCTTGGAACTCGGTGGAATCTCAATTCAGCGTCAATAGGGCGTCGTCTTTCCCCTAATAGTCTTACCGAGTCATCCCAAGGATTGGAGCCAGACCTGGTTTTATTGCCAATACACATCTCCAGCCAATGGAAACCACTGCCGGGTTACCGCGCGGAGCGTCTGGATTCCAAGTTTGTGCTCCCTGATAAGCTTACTGCCGCCGAATGCAAGAAGCTTATCCCATCTATTAAGAAAATTAATGCCTTATTGGGGAATGTCTTAACCGGAGTTGACCTGACCGGTTGCTGGGTCTCGTGGCGGGTCATCCCCCTAAGCCGCCGATCCAAATTGATGTATGACTATGGCGGAGGCCCACATGACTCTCTTCGTCACAGCTCCGTTCAACTAACTGAAGAAGATATTGTTTCAATGTCAACCCTTCTGGTGAACGGCAAATATGAAGACTGCAGTAAAGTCGGGTTATACCCCTTCTGCAAACTTAACCCGATGCCAGAGGTAAAAAACCCGTGACCCCTTTCTCTTTGTATTTTCCTCAACAGTTTTAAATACCCACATGACCTTTTTATCTATTTTACTTGTTTACAGGTCAAATCTGACTTCTGGAAAGCCAAGTATGACCATGAAGCCACCAAGAAGGCTAGAGCCACTGCCATAGATGCCAAGAAGACGACCCAGAGGTCCAAGAAGAAAAAGAGCACCGCTGAGGACCTGTTAAAGCTTGATGATGATTCTGAGTCGGAGGTAGCCCTTTGTAACACCCGTGATGCGGCTATATCTCCCACGTGTCGGAGCATGACATAGAGCCATAACCGCATTGTAGGCATGTCGCAAGAGGGGTAATCTTTACACATCCAATGTACTGAATAAGAAAGAGGTACAGAGTTGGCTTACAATCGCCACTTCACACAATACATAAATATAGCATTACATCATCCAGATACAATCAAGGTCCGACTACGGAACCAAAATAAAGACAACCCCAAATGCATAAGATCCCCGATCACCCCAACCAGGCTCCACTACTGATCATCTGGAAAAGAAATGTAGTAACGTCCTGAGTCCACGTCGAACTCCCACTTGAGTTCAGTCGCATCCCTGGAATGGTATCATCGGCACCTTCATCTGGTTTTGGAAGTAATATATGAGTCACGGGGACTCATCAATCTCTCACTCTCGCGATCAAGACTATTTAAGCTTATGGGTAGGGAAAAGTAGTGAGGTGGAGCTGCAGCAAGCACTAGCATATATGGTGGCTAACTTACGCAAATGAGAGCAAGAAGAGAAGGAAAAGCACGTTCGAGAATCTATGATCAAGAAGTGATCCTAGAACTACTTATGTTCAAGCATAACACGAGACTGTGTTCTCTTCACGGACTCCCCCGGACTCGGCCAAAAAGAGACCATCACGGCTACACACACGGTTGATCCATTTTAATTAAGTTAAGTTTCAACTTCTCTAGAACCGGATATTAACAAATTCCCATCTGCCCATTATCGCGGGCACGGCTTTCGAAAGTTCAAATCCCTGCAGGGGTGTCCCAACTTAGCCCATCACAAGCTCTCACGGTCAATGAAGGATATTCCTTCTCCCAAGACGGCCTGATCATACTCGGAATCCCGGTTACAAGACATCTCGACAATGGTAAAACAAGACCAGCAAAGCCGCCCGAATGTGCCAACAAATCCCGAAAGGAGCTACACATATCTCGTTCTCAGGGCACACCGGATGAGCGCTCCGTACAACTAAAACCAAACCTCAAGTTTCCACGAGGGGGCGCTGCAAAGGACTCTAGTTTGGACAAACACTCAGAGGAGCACTCGCCCGAGGGTTTAAAATAAAGATGACCCTTGTGTCCGCGGAACCCAAGGGAAAAAGGCTTAGGTGGCAAATGGTAAAACCAAGGTTGGGCCTTGCTGGAGGAGTTTTATTCAAGGCGAACTGTCAAGGGGTTGCCATTATAACACAACCGCGTAAGGAACGCAAAATCAAGGAACAAAACACCGGTATGACGGAAACTAGGGCGGCAAGAGTGGAACAAAACACCAGGCATAAGGCCGAGCCTTCCACCCTTTACCAAGTATATAGGTGCATTAAAGTAAACAAGATATAATAGTGATATCCCAACAATAATCATGTTCCAACAACGAACAAACTCCAATCTTCACCTGCAACTAGCAACGCTATAAGAGGGGCTGAGCAAAGCGGTAACATAGCCAAACAACAGTTTGCTAAGACAAGGTGGTTAGAGGTTTGACATGCAAATAAGGGAGGCATGATAAAGCATGTGGTAGGTATCGAGGCATAGGCATAGCAATAGAGCGAGCAACTAGCAAGCAAAGATAGAAGTGATTTCGAGGGTATGGTCATCTTTCCTGCAAAGTTCTCTGAGTTGACGTAAGCTTGATCCTCGTGTGCGTACTCAACGGGTTCCTCAATCACGTACTCATCTCCCGGCTCTACCCAAAGCAAGAACACAAGAAAAGGGAACCACAATCAACCATGGTGCAATGCGCATGCAACATGATGCAAAACATGGCATGATATGCGGGATGTAATATGCAATGCATATGCGTCCTCTAGAAGGAAAAGATTGAACCAGGCCTCAACTTGGCAAACCAATAGCGCCCCTAGAAATATGAGTTGATTTCGGTTGAAATTGATATAAAGATCACCGGAATCGGATGCACGATTTGCAAATTGCAAGCAAAACAATAATGGCACTATTCAGCGATTAACAACACGTTGCCATCTAAAATGCAACAAGAAACTAAGCTACTGCACTCTAACATAACAACAAAGCACATGGCAGTGATCCACTCAAGATGCTTGACAAAAGATGAACACTGAGCTATGGCTAAATCACACAAGAGCAGGTTAAAACAAGCATGCCAAAAGTGCAAAAGGTATCAGGCTAAATCACACAAGAATATGTCAGGATTTAACATCAGGAAGCAAAATTTAGAGCAATATAACAACATGCTACACGACCATATCATAGAAAATCAAGACATGGCAGGAAACTACTCAAAGAATATAACAAAAGTCCCTTACTGACCATAAGCCAAAAAGGATCATAAGATATAATGGCACCCATGTAAACATAGCAAGTTTCGTTAACAGATTCAGACTTAGCAGAAAACTGGACATGGCAAAAATAGAGTTACGTAGGCATGTTTGCGAGCTCGATGCACTCACCACAAGGCATTGCGTGACAAACTAAGCATACACCTAGCAAGAAGACATTTTCAAATTGATTAACACATAAACAATCTGCCAGGAACATTTTATAGCAAAAGTAGAGCAAGATTGAGTCATGCTAGGGTACTTCATAATTGCAAACAAAGACATGGATGAGTAGAGCATAAAAATGTCTCAAAATGATCCTTACTAAACATGCTCAAAAGAGGCATGGATCACTCTGTAGCAACATCATTACATGGCATAAAAATAACATCAGGGAAATGACTTAGAAGAATTCTAAGTCCCTGAAATCAGCAACATCATGAGAGCTACTTTGCATGCTTGTGCTAGTCACCCCATTTATCACAAAAATACATGGCATACACCCCTGCAAAGATGGCATGGCATAGCCCAAAAAACATGTAGGGCTCAAGTTCATAGGAGGCACACATTAATCATGGCAAAAATGACAAATGTCCATAATATGTTAAGAAACGGAAACTAACATTTATAGCACTCTTGCAATGACATTTTAGGCATCAAGATGGACTCAAACAAGCATGGTGTAATGGAACAAAATGAAGAGCACAACCAGACGAACAATTCAATATATCACACGCGCAAAACGGAGCTAGGGATGATCAGATATGGTGCGATGAACATGCCTAGAAAATATGAACAGGAAAAGACTTGGAGAAAAAGAGGGGTCGACCCTAGGTTCTTCATAGATCCAGATCGGGGCACGGTTCCCGAAGTCTGCCAGAGTCTCGCCGGAATTAATGGACGTGGTGGCCGGGGACGCCAGAGAGGAGTAGTCGGACTTGGATGGGCTCGTGGGAGACGGGAGGAGGCGGGGCGAGGTGCGGGGCCAGCGACCTCGCAGCGGCGCGGTCGGAGTAGCAGGCCGGCGGAGCATGGCTGCGAGGACGGCATCGAGGTTCGCGGCGGCGGAGGCGCGCCAGTGAGAAAAGGCGGCGAGCGGCGCGGCGGGCGGCGGAGCTTGGCGGCGGGGACGGCGCGGGGAGGCGCGGGGGAGCGGGGCGGCGCGCGCAGTCTCGGGGGGCCCGACCCGGGCTCAGGCGCGCCGGCGGAAGCGGGTGGCGGGCGCGCCATGTGGCAGCACGCCACTAGCTGCGGGCGGCGGCGGCGATTCGTCCGGTGGGAACCTGACGTGTTCGGCGGCGGAGAGGGGCGATTTGCTAGGGTTAGGGGTGGTTTTAGGCCGAAATTTCGGGGGAGAGGGGGTTTATATAGGTAGAGGGAGCTAGGAGAGTCGAAATGAGGTGCGGTTTTGGGCCACGCGATTGTGATTGAATGGCCTATAGGATGGAGGGGGTTTAGTTGGGTTTTGGGCCACTTTGGATGGGTGTTGGGCTGCAACACACTCGAGGCCTATACGGTCCCTTGGTTAACCGTTGGAGTATCAAACGAACTCCAAATGACACGAAACTTGACAGGCGTTCTACCGGTAGTGAACCAAGGCCACTTGGCAAGTCTCGGTCCAATCCGAGAACGTTTAGCACTCGCACATGAAAAGAGGCAAAAGGGGACACCGGAGGACGTAGGAGTGCCGGAATGCAAAATGGACAACGGGGAAAATGCTCGGATGCATGAGACGAACACATATGCAAAAGCGATGCACATGATGACATGATATGAGATGCATGCCATGGAAAAAAAGCAAAACGAAGACAATACCCAACCACGAGGGAATATCATAACTTAGTGCCGAAAATGGCAAGAGTTAGAATACAAATATGGCAAGTTACATACGGGGCGTTACAACACTCCACCACTACGAAGGGATCTCGTCCCGAGATCTAGGACTGGAAAAACTCCGGATATTCAGAACGGAGGTGATCCTCGCGTTCCCAGGTGGCTTCACGGTTGGAATGATGTGACCACATCACTTTCAGGAATTTGATAGACTTGTTGCGAGTCTTGCGCTCAGTTTCTTCAAGGATAGCAACAGGATGCTCATGATAAGACAGGTCTTCTTGGAGATCAATCTCTTCGAAGTTGATGGTGCGGTCAGGAGTCTTGAAACACTTGCGAAGCTGAGACACGTGAAACACGTCATGCACATTTGCAAAGTTGGATGGAAGCTCAAGTTGATAGGCGAGATCGCCTCTTTTGCCAATGATCTTGAAAGGACCCATGTATCTAGGGGCAAGCTTCCCTTTGATACCGAAGCAACGAGTACCTTTCATTGGAGAGACGTGGAGGTAGACATGGTCTTCGATCTCGAAAGCCAAGTTACAGTGCTTGCTATCATAGTAACTCTTCTGGCGCGATTGCACGGCTTTGAGATTTTCACGAATGACTTTGCACATTTCTTCAGCCTCTGTGATCAAGTCATTGCCAAGAAGTTGGCGTTCACCAGTCTCTTACCAGTTAAGTGGAATACGACACTTTCTGCCATAGAGAATCTCGAATGGGGCATTGCCCGAACTTTCTTGGAAGTTGTTGTTGTAGGAGAACTCGGCATATGGAAGACAATCTTCCCACTTCATACCAAAAGAAAAGACACAAGCCCTGAGCATATCTTCAAGAATTTGATTGACTCGTTCGACTTGGCCACTGGTTTGATGATGAAAGGTTGTGCTAAAGCGAATGTTGGTGCCCATGGCCTTCTGAAAGGAGTCCCAGAACTTAGAGGTAAAGATGCTTCCACGATCTGACGATATCAACTGTGGAATGCTGTGTAGAGAGACAATCCTGGAGGTATATAGCTCTGCCAACTGAACTGCTATGATAGATTCTTTGATAGGAAGAAAATGAGCCACTTTAGTGAGCTTGTCGATGACAATAAAGATAGCATCATTGCGACGCTTGGACTTGGGAAATCCCATCATGGAGTCCATCTCAATATGGTCAAACTTCCATTCTGGAATGGCAAGAGGTTGGAGGTGACCAGCTGGTCGTTGGTGTTCTGCTTTCACTCTTCTACAGACATCACATTCATTCACGAACTGAGCAATCTCGCGCTTCATTCGAGTCCACCAATACGACTGCTAGAGGTCATGGTACATCTTTGTACTTCCAGGATGAATAGATAAGAGTGAATTGTGACCCTAGTTCATAATGACTTTACGAAGGTCACCCTTAGGAACAACAATGCGATCCTCGAATAAAAGGGTATCTTTGTCATCAAGGTGACAACACTTGTACTTGGTTTGGCTGTTGGCAATCCCAATCTTCACCTTCTTCACCATGGCATCAAGAAGTTGAGCCTCGCGAATCTGATCTTCCAAAGTAGGAGAGACTTGGAGGTTGGCAAGGAATCCTTGAGGAACAACTTGGAGATTATGTTTGCAGAAAGCTTCACAAAGATCCGGTTGGTAGGGCGTGAGAATCAAACTGTCGCAGTAAGCGTTCCTCCTCAAAGCGTCAGCAATGACATTGGCCTTGCCTGGAGTATATTCAATACTCGGATTATACTCTTGAATCATTTCGACCCAACGAGTCTGCCTGAGGTTGAGGTTGGGCTGAGTGAAGATGTATTTGAGACTCTTATGATCAGTGAAGATGTCCACTTTTCTTCCCAACAAGAGATGTCTCCATGTTAAAAGAGCATGGACAACTACCGCCAACTCGAGGTCATGAGTGGGGTAGTTCTTTTCGTTGGGCTTCAACTGGCGATAGGTATGGGCCAAAACTTTCTTCTCTTGCATTAACACAGCACCGAGACCTTGAAGGGGAGCATAACAGAAAACCTCGAATGGTTTGGATTCATCAGGAGGAGTCAGAACTGGTGCTGTGACAAACTTCTCTTTGAGGGTGTTGAAGGCAATGTCACATTCAGGCATCCAAACATACTTCACATGCTTCTGGAGGAGGTTGGAAAGAGGCTTCGCGATCTTAGAGAAATTCTCAATGAATCTTCGACAATAGCTTGCGAGCCCAAGGAAGCTGCGGAGTTGCTTCACATTCTGAGGCGGTTCCCAATTCACAATTGCAGACACCTTCTCAGGATTAACAGCTATGCCCTTGGCGGAGATGATATGCCCAAGGTAGAGAACCTCATCTAGCCAAAACTCGCACTTTGAAAACGTCGCATAGAACTGATGTTCCCTGACTTTGTCCAGCACCAACCTCAGGTGCTTGGCATGATCCTCCTTGTTCTTGGAAAAGACCAAAATGTCATCGAGATAGACCAAGACGAAGTAATTTATGTATGGGTTGAAGATGAAGTTCATCATGCGAGAGAATGTTGGAGGAGCGTTGACAAGGCCGAAAGACATGACAATGTATTCATAGGAACCATAGATTGTTCTAAATGCTGCCTTGGGGGTGTCTTGTTCATGAATGCGAATCTGATGATAGCCCATACGAAGGTCAAGCTTGGATAATACTTGAGCACCTTTGAGTTGTTCAAAAATCTCATTGATGTTGGGAAGTGGGTACTTGTTCTTTATGGTCTTCTTGTTCAATGGACGGTAGTCGACACAAAGTCGGTCCGTTCCATCCTTCTTCTTGACAAAAAGAACACCACAACCCCATGGAGAAGAACATGGTCGGATAAGACCCATACGCTCTTGTATATCGAGTTGTTTCTTCAGCTCCTTCAACTCTTCTGTGCCAGGCTCTGTGCCAGGCTCAAGATCGATGACGAATTCAACTGGCCGGTGAGGAGGCATTCCTGGAAGCTCTTTTGGCAAGACGTCTTGATATTGACAAACGACTGGAATCTGAGAGATGGCATTCAACTCGCCCTTCTCATTGAGAGAAAACAGTCGAATGGTATCATCACGAGCGGCAAAGGCGATCACATCCTCGGACGAGTGTGTCAATTGAATCTGCCTGGCGGCACATTCAAGTTGAGCCTTGCACTTAGAAAGCCAGTCCATTCCAAGAATTAGATAAATATCCGAGTCACCTAGAACAATTGGAGAAGCCAGAAATTTGTAGTCGCCCATCATGATAGAAACGTCCGGGACGCAGATATTAGCTGACATTTGCTTGCCCGGGGACACAATTGATAAAGTTCTTGGCAAATGTCGATAATCACACTCATACTTTGATGCAAAAGGTTTATAAATGAAACAATGCGATGCACCAGTATCAAAAAGGACTTTTGCAGGAATATCATTAACAAGAAGGTTACCCATGATCACTTCTGAAGAGTCCTCTACCTGAGCTGCGTTCATCATGTTGACCTATGCAGTCTTGGGATTATGCTTGACCACTGGATTGCTGGCAGATCTCACGGGAGGAGGAGGTGGAAGATGCCTCTGGTTGAAGCATTTGTTTGCATAGTGACCCTTCTGCTGACACTTGTTGCATGTTACCTCTGAGAGATGACGGTGATACGGAGCACTTGACCTTGGGGCATGAGATGAAGCTTTGTTCTGAAAGCCTGGGTTGGGTGGGTGGGAAGATCCATTGCCACCTTTGCACTTCTGCTGATAAGGCTGACGGAACGGAGGAGGAGGAGGCAACCAATACTTTTGCTGCTTAGCTGCCACTTGAGTTGAAGAAGAAGAAGGAGTTGCATCCCTGACTCTCTTCTTAGATGCATCGCACTTGATCTGAGTAGCCTCTTGCTATAATGCCATGTTGTAGAATTCATCATACTTTTTCGGCTCAAAAAGCATGAGGGCTAGTTGCAGATCTTCGCTGAGGCCACCTCTGAACGGATAAATCATGCTCTTCTCATCAGGGATGTCTTGCTTGAAGAAGCGAGCGAGCTTCTGGAACATGATGTTGTATTGGTAAACAGACAAGCTGCCTTACTTCAGGTTGCTGAACTCCTCATGCTTACTCTCAACAACACTCTGAGGAGTGTGGTGAGCTTTGAAGTCTGGGTGGAAATCATCCCAGGTAATTACACGAGCTCCTCTGGAATCTTTGTATTGTTAATACCACTCAGCAGCTTGGTCTTTGAGTTGGAACGAAGCAAACTTGACAAAGTCCTCAGGCCTGATGTTGCTAAACTCAAAATGTTTGCAGATATCCATGAGCCAATCATCAGCGTTTGTGGGCTCGACAATGTTACTGAAAGACTTTGGCAGGTTTGCGAGGAACTAGTTGCGGGTAGCAAACTAAGTTTGATTGTTGCCATTGCCTTGATTTCCTTGGTTGCGCTCTTGCAAGATTTGCATAATCAACTTCGTGTTAGCGTTGGTAGCGGCCATCACAGCTTGCCATGCCTCCGGAGGTGGAGGTGGTGGTAGTGGTTCCGGATTCTGACGCGTTGGAGGAGCCATACTGAAGAAGGTGACATCTGTTAGCATCTTGACAGACATATATTCGAGCTAAATCAAATGGATCGAAATTGCAACATATAGCCTTAACATTCGAACAAGAATTAACAAATGAATTCCAAATTAAATGGTCACACTTCCATAAATTGAGAAGCCACTTAGATAGAGGTAGATAAATAAAACAACAAGGTACGGATATGAACAGATACATGGTAAGGATTACCCAATCACAGACCAAATATCTGCGGAAGAAATACTAGAGCTACATGAATTCCCACCTATGAAACTCCCGAAACTTTCCGGTTATGCAATCAGGTGTTGGGGATACAGGGGAAGCATAATATCTCACCCCAAACTAGCAAATCCTACATCCAGTTGTATCCATCCTTCAACACATAACCAAGAAACCTTCGGAAATCATTTACCTCAACCTTCAAAAAGCATCCGTTATACGAGTTATGGCAATACTCCCGAACTCCCGCCCCAGTACTGGGTGGCTTCGAGGTTATCTCACCAACAACTACATAAAAGAGATTTTCGATGTCGGCGAAACTCAGGTATTCCAGAACTACAATGATAAAATTGTGACGACAACACCTTGGAGCTCAACTCCCCGGGACACTGCCACAATCCCTAAATGTGAGGAGGCACCAAGAACAATGTTCTCGTCACAAAACCATCGGAACGATTCCAAGATACCCGCGTGATCCTAAATTTTGTTTTAGTGAAATTTGAGAAGAGAAGAGTCAAAACTCTACGTCAGGATGCCTCACCACAGCGACAAAGGGACTGAGGAGTAAAAAGAATCCTACTCCCTGATATATATAATCCTAAAAGACTCAAAACATTTTTCTAGACTCAACAACGCCAGCGATTTCTAGACTCAACATTTTTCTAGACTTTATGATATAGATCGATACTTTCTCTCTAAGTTTTTCAAAAGTCCAACAAAATAGTGTAAACTTCACCTGTAGTCCCCAAGGGCTAGCTCAATTTATCATAAATGAACCGGTACCTAACTTCATAGCTGTCTTTTGCTAGTCCCAATAAATATTGTAATATGGTTTCATCTTGAGAAAGTTTCTGAGTATCATGCATTAGCCCCCAAGTGCCAAGTGTTGTTACTTTGTAAGGCACTTGGGACTTGAAATATATAAGAGTCATAAGAAATTACTTTGGCAGACATTAGCCCCCAAGTGTCAAGTGTTATTACTTTATAAAACACTTGGGACTTGACACATATAAGAGTCATAAAAGATTGTTTTGGCAAACATTAGCCTCCAAGTGTCAAGTGGTATTGCGGTGCAAAGTACTTGAGACTTGAATCTTTATAACTTTTAGTTTAAGCCTTGACACACCTTTGTATGTTTTGTAGAATGCCTTATCTGATTTGGGGTCCCAATTAACTGATGCAAAGACCCGGCTGGCGCATCAAGAGGCAGAAATCAAGTCTGCTGATTCTAAACATCAATTGTGTCTTTCTGAGGCGGAAAAATTGAAAACCATCTTGATTGCCAAAAAGAAATCCTGGGCCGAAGAAAAGACGCTGCTGATACAACGTGCTGAAAAGCTGAAGCGGCTCTTGAGGAGGTTACCATGGAGCTTACCGGCTTAAAGAACCGGGTGTCTCAAATGGTTTCCGCCATCTTTGGTAAGCCATCTGTACTGATCTTTTATACCTTCTTTTGACACAGACTATAAACCGCCTATTGACCCCTTGTTTAAAAAATATGTGCAGGTCCATGAAGCAAAAATCTGAGCCAAGATAATGTGACAAAACTGAAGGCGGTTTACACCTTAGTGGAGCAGTTGTATACTGGCACTCAACGAGCACTTGCTACTATCTCTCCTACCAACCATGGACCCAATCGGCTGAGCGATGTCTTGAACAAATTGTCAATCTTACCAGCCAGGTTTCAAGAGGTCAAACGATCATGTGCTAGAGCCGGAGCCTTGACTGCCCTGAGCCGCTCCAAAGCCTAGGTGCCAGATCTAGACCCGGTGGATGTCGCTAGGGGGTACCCTACTGTCGGTGTCAAAACCGGCGGATCTCGGGTAGGGGGCCCCAAACTGTGCGTCTAGGCAGATGGTAACATGAGACAACGGACACGATGTTTTTACCCAGGTTCAGGCCCTCTCGATGGAGGTAAAACCCTACGTCCTGCTTGATTATTATTGATGATATGGGTAGTACAAGAGTAGATCTACCACGAGATTAGAGAGGCTAAACCCTAGAAGCTAGGCTATTGTATGATTGTTGTATGATGAAGTTGTCCTACAGACTAGAACCCTCCGGTTTATATAGACACCGGATAGGGTTAGGGTTACACAGAGTCAGTTACAATGGTAGGATATCTTGAATATGCGCATCGCCAAGCTTGCCTTCCACGGCAAAGAAAGTCCCATCCGGACACGGGACGAAGTCTTCAATCTTGTATCTTCATAGTCCTGGAGTCCGGCTGAAGGTATAGTCCGACTACCCGAACACCCCCTAATCCAGGACTCCCCCAGTAGCCCCTGAACCAGGCTTCAATGACGACGAGTTCGGCGCGCAGATTGTCTTCGGCATTGCAAGGCGGGTTCCTCCTCCATGTCCTTCAAGAAGATTTTAAACACCAAGGATAGTGTTCGGCTCTGCAAAATAAGTTTCCACATATTGCCATAGAGAGAATAATATCAACACAAATCTAATCTACTGACATATTCCGCAGCGTGACATCACACTACAGCCAAGTCCTTTACTCGAATCGTTTTTACTTTTCCACCTCAGCACGTTTAGCGAGGCGGTTTTCTTGGCACGTCTTGTCAAAGCAGAGATCGTGTCCCCCCTTTTACGGGATTCTCATCAATACGGACGTGGGTAACCCAACTGCGCCATTTATCACGGCGCTTGGGAGGCAAGCGAGTTTTACTAGGCTGGTGGGGACGCACAACCGCATCTGCCCATATAAGGGGATAAGGATCCACATTTTTACCTATGCCTTCTTCCTCCTTTGCCTATCCATCTCCTGCACACTCGAGCTCCAGCGCCCAAGTCCGCACTTCCTACCTCGACCTCCTCCAGCAATGTCCGGAGCGGGAGGCAAGTGGATGGTCTCCTCCGTCACGGACGGCCATGTCAAAAAGCTAAGGAAGGCCGGATACTTGTCCAAGGACATCGCGCACCGGCTTCCCGAGGAAGGGCAGCTTCTCCCCACCCCAAGGCAACATGAGAGGGTAGTATTCCTTCCCCACTTCCTCTGCGGACTGGGTTTCCCACTCCACCCATTTGTCCGGGGGCTCATGTTCTACTATGGCCTGGATTTCCATGATCTGGCCCCGAACTTCGTCCTCAACATCTCGGCGTTTATCATCGTGTGCGAGGCTTTCCTCCGCATCCGCCCCCATTTTGGCCTCTGTCTCAAGACCTTCAACGTCAAGCCCAAGGTGGTGCGCGACAGCCAGGCAGAGTGCGGAGGCGCCATGGCGGGCAAGATGGCCAACGTCCTATGGCTCGAGGGCTCCTTCGTGGAGACCCTGAAGGGGTGGCAATCGTGGTGGTTTGACATCACCAAGCCGCGCGATCCGCAATGGATCGCAGCCCCCGAGTTCCGATTCGGACCCCCACGCGGCTTATGTCCTGGAAAGAGACGGGCCTGTCATGGGGCGACGAAAAAGAGGTGACTGGATTGCGGACATGCATCCAGTCCCTGGTGAGCAAGCCGATCAAGCTTGTCAATGTAGTCCAGGTCATGCTCGTCCGCCGGATCCTCCCGTGGCAACAACGGGACTTTACTCTGTGGGAGTTCGACCCGGCGCAGCACCAAACCCTTAACAGGCTCTTCGACATGACGTATGAAGACGTCTGGAAGGTGCTAACCAAAGGCGCCGAGGCTCCCACATACGCTTACGAGGACCGCGGATACAGCTCGCAGCGGCACGCTAGCGTGGTAAGCTATTTTTACCTTTTACAGGATGTTATGTTTTTCCATAGTTTGACTCTATGCGGGATCTAAACTCCCTCACCTTTGACAGGCTTGGCAGGCGCAGTCCGAATAAATTAACTGTCCGGCTCCCTTGCCCGAAGACCCAGCCCCTGCTCTCCTAGTGAAGCTGCTGGTTCCGGCGCCTTATGTGGTGCCGGAGAAGAAGGCCAAGAAGTTTCGAGTCCCCTTAATGTGGTGGTGTCGGACTCGTCATCCGACGAGTCCGAGACGCTCTCCTCCTGTGAGAACGAGGAGGAGGAAGAAGAAAACTCTCCCCCTCCAGCTGGGGAGGCCGCCCCAACGGGGGAGGCCGAAGGGTCCAGGAAGAGGAAGACCCCTCCGCCGAACTACTCCCTCGACGCCGAAGAGGACGAAGGGGAGTGGCCATATAGGGCCAAGCGTCCGGCGAAATCGTAAGTATTCAGATATCGGAGTAACTCATGACATTCCTTTGTCGCACAGCTTTCCTTAATGTCGAACATAATTATGAAGGCCGCCCCGGGCCGAACTCGACGAGTCGTCGAGCGGCTCCTTGGATTCATCGGACGTGAACTCAGTTCCACCCGCTGTCTCCCCCGCACTGCGGATGACGCCGAAGTGGCGTCGCAACAAGCTCCGGTGCAGGAGGTGGTGGTCCTGGAGGAGCCGCAGGGCGACCTCCCGTACCCCAGGAGTAAAGGGGACAAGACCCCCCAGGGCTCCAAGTCCGGCTTTGTGCCGGACACCGCGCCGGAATCTTCAACAGTTCCGGACCGCGGTAGGCGAACACCTTCCAAGAGGAGCAAGCTTTCTGATCCGGCGGCCTCTGTCCAACCGGAGGTGCCGGACAATCTGCTGGAGGTGCTTGACGGCGCCTCCATCAATGAGGAGCACCGTACTATTATGAGTACGGTGATCCAGAAGGTTCAGTCCGCCAAGAACGGACTGAGTGAAGCTTGCGCTAGCCTTCTAACAGGCTTCGAGGTAAGTAAAAAATATGTAAGAATATAACCACATAGACAGTAGCCCCTGATGCTCTGTTTGGCGTCCGGAAAGAAAAGCCGAATAGAGGATCTATTAAATTTCGTAGGAATCTAACAACAAAGTGTCAATATGCGTATGCAGGCTTCGCTGCTAGCCACCGCCGCACTGACTGCGAAGGTGGGTGCCCTGAAACAGGGACTCGAGCGGACCGAGCAAGAGCTCGGCCTTGCCAAGCGGCAGCTCGAGGAGAAAGAAGGTAAGAAATACCTTACAGAAAAAAGTGCCTATAAAAAGACGTGATTGCAAAAAATAACAGGATTGTACTGCTGAGGTGGCGACCCTCAAGCAGGCGCTGTCCGAGGCCGAAAAGAAAGCGGCCGCGGAGCGCACCGAGTGAGAGAAACTTGAGGCCCGGGTCGCCGAGGTGCAGCAAGAGTTTCAGGCTCTCATGAAAAAACATGAGAGTCTGGAGCTTGAGTCAAAGACGCAAGCGTCCGAGCTCACGGCGGCCCTTGAGACTGCCAAGTCTGCCAAGGCCGAAGCCCAAAAGGCCCTCCAAGAGTTGGAGGAGATGAAAAAGATAGCAGCGTGTAAGGCATTCTTTATGCAAAGCAGAAATATAAAAGTAAACTACTTGTTACTTACCTGAATCCGGAGCTCTCCAGGGGCATTCGCAGATCTTCCCCGCAGCGTATCCGACGCCACCGCATTCTACCGAGCTGAAGAGGGCAGCTCGACGGAGAAGGTGTTCTGGTCTCAGTATGCTGAGGCCGGACACCCTGTGCCCTTGAGCGACCAGCTGAAACAGCCGGTCGAGCTCCACAAGGTGGCCGAACAGGCCAAGAACGGCTTCATAGTTCGGCTATGGCCCGGAGAGGCCCTGCCTGGGAGCTACTTTTGGCTGGTGCGGCGGCTGGTGGAGGCCTGTCCAAGGCTCGAGGTCATCAAGCACTCCGTCTGCATCGAAGGTGCCCGTAGGGCCCTTGCCTGTGCAAAGGTGCACTGGGGTAAGCTGGACGGTGAGAAGCTTGTTAGGGACGGGCCGCCGCCGGGGAAGGAGCATCGCAAGCCCGAGAACTACTATAAGGATGTTCTTGCGGGTGCCCGCCTTGTGGTGGATGAGTGTACAAAGGATGTAATTTTTGAATGAACTCGCTCGTGTTTATCCTGTGCGCTGAAAACTTGTTCATATGCGCTAAGCAATGCTTGTTGAATTTAAAATATTACTTTCTGTGCGGCCATTTATCAACAAATTGAGAGATGGCCAGTCGTCGGCTTCTGCCCCCATGCCACTAGTGCTGGGGTGTTCGGGATAAACCTGAGCGCTCTTTTTCCCATAGTTGGGTCCTTCGAGGGAGGCGCTCAGCACAACGAACTAGGCAATCAAACTATAATGCTTGAACACTCTCAGTTAGCCATAGAACTCTATAATTTTAAATTTCGGCGAAGCCCCTAGTTCGGAAGACCGAGTTCGGGGCGCTATCCACGCCTTGGCCGGATAAAAGCGGCTCCTTGCTCGAAGCGGCATAAGTCTTTAGGGACTCGAAAAACCTCTCGAACAGCGACCGTTCTCTCGCCTCATCATGACAGTCAGTTTTAGCTTTCTCCATTGAGGTGCTTAACCCAGCTCAACTGGGGCACAATCGCAGTGGTTCTCCTAGTGCTACCTTAGCCGATATAGCGGAACGTAAGGCACCAAAACATAGGAGCCGGGCAAACCAAACTATTGACCCAAATCATGATTCGGAGCCGATGCATATAGTGCTATAAGTTCGGGGTGCCGCACTTGTGAAAGTGTACGGGCTTCTCACACCATATTGAGGGGTACTGAAGCCCCTGGCGTGTTTGCCATACCATGGTGTACGGGTGCAACATGTCATTTAATAAACATATATATGAAAGGAGGATAATGCAAAAAATAGACAAAAAGCTATGCATTGTTTATAGAAAGGCTGCTATCAAAGCAGAACGATACAAGTAGTGCGATAAGCAAAAGATATTGGGCTATTTAACATGTCCTGGCCAGGAGAAGGCCGCGGAATTGTATGCCAAAACAAGTATACTGCTCGTAACAGAGACCACCTGGGAGTTCCATAATGCGGCATGGCTTGTCTGCTTCCCTGGATCTTGCATCGTTTGTGTGGCAGTTGAATTGCCAAACAGGTCGTTCGAAGTATGGAGTCCTGAAAGTAAGAGAAAATTAAAAAAAGAATTCGGCAGCCCCTAGTATGTTTTAAGCCGTATTTTGGGTTTGCCGTTATTGTGCCCCTTCCCCTGCGCCCATGGTATTTCAAGAGCGTAGTTATGTACGCGAGGCACTGGTTTCGCTATGTCGCGAGGGCTGGGGTTGGGGCCGCATTGCTACGCCTGCTCAGAACGTGCCAGGCGGTCTTGTTGTAGGTTACTCCTGGCGCGCTTGGCAGTGTCTGGCTTTTTAACGGCCGGCCTGGAGAATTGCCTAAGAAGGCTGCTTTGTACTTCCGCTGCGAGGGCCGCCGTGTGCTCCTCCGTACGGAGGGAGCGTTCAGTGTTTCCGTTGACCGTGATTACTCCTCGAGGTCCTGGCAGCTTGAGCTTGAGATATGCGTAGTGCGGCACCGCATTGAACTTTGCAAATGCGGTCCGCCCGAGCAGGGCGTGATAGCCACTGCGAAATGCGACTGTATTGAAGATTAACTCCTCTCTTCGAAAATTGTCCGGAGACCCGAAGACCACTACAAGTGTTACTGAGCCTGTACAGTTGGCCTCTACACCTGGTATAACGCCTTTAAAGGTCGTTTTTGTGGGCTTAATCCTCGAGGGATCTATGCCCATTTTCTGCACTGTATCCTGGTAAAGCAGGTTCAGGCTACTTCCGTTGTCCATGAGGACTCTTGTGAGATGAAATCCGTTGATAATTGGGTCGAGAACCAATGCGGCGAAGCCGCCATGACGGATGCTAGTGGGGTGGTCCCTTCGATCAAAAGTGATCGGGCAAGAGGACCATGGGTTGAACTTTGGGGCGACTGGCTCCATTGCGTATACGTTCCGTAGCGCATGCTTCCGCGCCCTCTTGGGAATGTGGGTTGCGTATATCATGTTCACCGTCCGCACTTGTGGGGGAAAACCCTTCTGTCCACTGTTGTTCGGCGGCCTGGGCTCCTCCTCGTCATCGCTATGCAGCCCCTTGTCTTTATTTTCGGCTCTTAGCTTGCCTGCCTGCTTGAACACCCAACAATCCTTGTTGGTGTGATTGGCTGGCCTTTCGGGGGTGCCATGTATCTGGCACAAGCGGTCGAGTATTTGGTCCAAACTGGATGGGCCCTGAGTATTTTTTTTGAATGCCTTTTTCCGCTGACCGGATTTATAGCCTCTGAATCCGGCATTAACTGCCGTGTCTTCGTTGCTGTCGCTGCTAACGCGACGCTTTTGCTTATTCCGACGTGTCCTGCCACTTTTCTCCTTGGTATCTTAATTACTAGGGTTCTTTGCTAAGTTGTTACTGCGAGCTAGCCAGCTGTCTTCTCCCGCGCAAAAGCGTGTCATGAGTGTCGTGAGGGCTGCCATGGACTTCGTCTTTTCCTGTCCCAGGTGCTGGGCGAGCCACTCATCGCGGATGTTATGCTTGAAGGCTGCTAGGGCTTCTGCGTCCGGACAGTCGACTATCTGGTTTTTCTTTGTTAGGAACCGTGTCCAGAATTGCCTGGCCGATTCCTTTGGCTGCTGAATTATGTGGCTTAAGTCATCGGCATCCGGTGGTCGCACATAAGTGCCCTGGAAGTTGTCGAGGAATGCGGATTCCAGGTCCTCCCAAGAACCCATTGAGCCTGCTGGCAAGCTGTTAAGCCAATGCCGGGCCGGTCCCTTAAGTTTGAGCGGGAGGTATTTGATGGCGTGTAGATCATCGCCGCGGGCCATGTGGATGTGTAGGAGATAATCCTCAATCCATACCGCAGGATCTGTTGTTCCATCATATGATTCGCTGTTTACGGGTTTGAAACCCTCTGGGATTTTATGATCCATTACTTCGTCTGTAAAGCATAATGGGTGTGTGGCGCCTCTATACTGGCTATGTCACGACGCAGCTCGAAGGAGCTATCTCTGTTGTTTTCGGCCCGGCCGGATTTGTTGTATCCGGAATGAAGATCACCGTCACGTGCCGAGGGGTGCCTGTGCGATCCGTAGATCAATCTTGTTTGTCTTGCCTTGTCCTTCAGTACATCTCGCAGGTCTGGCGCATTTGCCCGTGCCTTGGTTGAACGGCACCGGGACATGGCTTGGGTGGAGGGCCGAGAGGCCTCTCTGTCGCGGCCGCGAGGTGACCGGTCGGCCATGTCATGCGCTGGTGATGTAGGTGCTTCCTCCTATGATCGGGGTAGCGGCATGCGCTTTGGGTAACTCTTGGAGGGGCGTTCGAGTTCATACTCTTCGGCTGCAAGGACTTCCGTCCATCTGTCAGCTAGCAAATCTTGATCAGGTCTAAGCTGTTGCTGCTTTTTCTTGAGGCTGCTTGCCGTGGCTAAAAGCCTGCGTTTGAAACGCTCTTGTTCGGCGGGGTCCGATGGTACGACGAATTCGTCATCGTCGAGGCTTGCCTCGTCTTCGGAGGGAGGCATATAGTTATCATCCTCAACCTCTCGGTCTGCCGCTCTCTCATGAGGGCTGGCTTCTCCATCTTCCTGTGTCGAATCTTGCTGTAGGGGGTGTTCTTCGGCGCTATTCCGGGTAGTATTATCTCCCGTGCCGGAATCACCGTTTTTGCATTGGCGGGATTTAGAGCGGGGCCGCTGACGCAGGCGCTTTGGCTGTTTCTTGGAGGTGTCATCCTCCGCTGTTCCATCGCCATCTCCATCTTTTGGAGTATCCACCATGTATATATCGTATGACGAGGTGGCCTTCCAGCGCCCTACAGGTGCTGGTTCCTGTTCGTCTCCTGCATCGTCGTCCATACCGTCGATGTCTTTGGAGTCGAAGTCAAGCATGTCGGTTAAATCATCGACAGTGTCTACAAAGTGGGTGGTTGGTGGGCTTCGAATTTCTTCATCGTCCGCATCCCATCCTTGCTGACCGTAGTCCGGCCATGCCTCTCCTGATAAAGAGAGTGACTTTAGTGAGTTCAGGATGTCGCCGAAGGGCGAGTGCTGAAAGATGTCCACTGCGGTGAACTCCATTATCGGCGCCCAATCGGATTCGATCGGTAGGGGCGCGGGGGGTTCGGAGTCCGGAGAGGAATTCGGATCCTCGGAGTCACAGGTCACACAGAACGCAGGGCTAACGTTCGGCTCGATCGCCTTTGAGATCGTAGCCCCTGAGGTGACGTCCAGCCACTCATCCTCAATTGGCGCAATAGGCTCCGTATTAAGGGTAGGAACCGGTGTGCGTGCGGCCTCCAGGGCACTGTTCGGCGGCAGAGCAAGATCATGCCTCTCAAAACAGTGTGGCACGCTTGGCTGTGGCTCGAATCCGTCGAAGATCAAATCCCCGCGGATGTCTCCCATGTAGTTTAAGCTTCCAAACCTGACCTGATGGCCAGGGGCGTAGCTTTCGATCTGCTCCAGGTGGCCAAGCGAATTGGCCCGCAGTGCGAAGCCACCGAAGACAAAGATCTGTCCGGGGAGAAAAGTCTCACCCTGGACCGCATCGTCGTTGATGATCAAAGTAGCCATCGGGCCTAAAAGTGACGACACAGAGGAACTCTCAATGAAAGCACCAATGTCGGTGACAAAACCGGCGGATCTCGGGTAGGGGGTCCCGAACTGTGCGTCTAGGCGGATGGTAACAGGAGACAAGGGACACGCTGTTTTTACCCAGGTCCGGGCCCTCTCGATGGAGGTAAAACCCTACTCCTACTTGATTAATATTGATGATATGGGTAGTACAAGAGTAGACCTACCACGAGATCAAGGAGGCTAAACACTGGAAGCTAGCTTATGGTATGATTGTTGTATGATGAAGTTGTCCTACGGACTAGAACCCTCCGGTTTATATAGACACCGGATAGGGTTAGGGTTACACAGAGTCGGTTACAATGGTAGGAGATCTTGAATATCCGCATCACCAAGCTTGCCTTCCACGCCAAGCAAAGTCCCATCCAGACACAGGACGAAGTCTTCAATCTTGTATATTCATAGTCCTGGAGTCCGGCTGAAGGTATAGTCCGGCTACCCGAACACCCCCTAATCCAGGACTCCCTCACCTACCGTGAAGGAAGACGGGTCTCTATTTTAGCAGGATGACTTTATTGCCTGCGTGAGGGGAGTTCGACCTCAAGCCACCGTTCTTGGAGATGACACCAACGTTGATAAATACTAGCCGGGTTTTGATTTGGAGAATAAGAAGATGGCGACTCTCTCGTATAATGTGACGGATCTTATCCCGCCAGTTCACCTACATACATTTGCCCCAGAGATTGACCCGGTCGGCTTAATTGATGATGAGGCTGAGTTTATTGCTCTGGACGGCTTTGACTGGTCGAATCCCGGTTTTAAACCAGTGGAGGGAGATGAACCGGCCAGGGGGGACTCGTAATCATCTGAAAAATCCCGCTTTTAGCTTTGGACCTGTCTTAAGAGAGAAAAACAGTAACCTTTTGGGCTCTTAATGCCTTGTAATAGGTTTAGCTTGAAACAACTGCATATTTTTCCTATGCCATCGTGCATAAGATGCCGTGTGTGACTCTTTGCTTCATGATGTCAATATATGCGTCCCATCTATGGTTATCTCTATAATATTTCAGCTTTGTTCCTGGAGAAAAGGAAAAAACTGGCTTGGCGGTTTAGCACCGAATGGGTCAGAACACCCAGTATATGACCAATGGTTTTATCATAGTACAAAAAACAGAAACATACATGAAAATAAACAAGGTTGAAAAAACCTTTGATTAACAAAAAATCACAGAAAGAACTGTTCATAAATAACAGTCATACCTGTATCCTTTGCATCTGGACAACCGGTTTATCTGACCCAGGTGATGAGGTTGATGACCCAGTCCTTTTTTCAGAAGTCAATGCTTCTGTATGCCTGATAACTATCATGCCTTGAGGCTTTTTGTCAAATAATCAAGCCAGTGAAAAAACCGTGCTGGTCGTTTAAATTTGAGACAACAAATACCGGTAAGACAAATAGCAGATTTCAAACAATATAAATTAACTTTGTAACTAAAAGTTGGTGGTTTCTGATTCTAATACGATTAGTAAACTGGACCAAAGGGGTTAATCTAAGATTCGAATACGATCATATAGCCCCAAGTGGCTTTGGCGGTGTGCTGATCAAGAGGGTACCGACAGCTATGTTCTCTTTGGTTCGAATACAACCTATGTTTTAACAGGAAGCCCCCAAATTACCTTGAGAGGTTTTTAACGACCTTGATTCGAATACGATCCAAGTCGGACCAAAAAGGGGTTAAGCTATGATTCAGATATGATCAAGAAGCCCCCTAGTGAGTTTGGCTTTGAGCCGATCAAGAGGGTTACGACAACTATATTGTCTTTGGTTCGAATACGACCTATGTTTGAACAGGAAGACCTCAAGTGATCATGAGGTTTACAGCTAGATTCAAATACGATCATAAGCTGGACATAAAAGGTTAAGCTAAATTCAGATATAATCAACTCCTTAATAGTCATGAAAATAGTAAAGATATATGACCTTTGAAGAGGAAAAGGACAGAGGTCCTGCTTTATTACTCAATGTATGTACATGACGAGAGCCGATGGCTCATGTGTAGTATGGCCGAAGTTGAGCAATGTTCCACGGCCGACGGGTCTCCTCCTCTGACTTATGTGAGTCTTTGTGTTCTCGAACATCGATGAGGTAATATGACCCGTTGTTTAAATTCTTGCTGACCACAAAGGGTCCTTCCCAAGGCGGGCATAACTTGTGTGCATCTGACAGATCCTGGATAAGCCGGAGCACCAGGTCACCTTCTTGAAAAGTCTTGGACTTAACCCGGCAGCTTTGATAATGGAGCATGTCCTGTTGATAAATTGCTTATCGGGCCGCTGCTAAGTCTCTCTCCCGTCTAACAAGTCAAGTGCATCTTGTCGGGCTTGTTCGTTATTAGCTTCAACCTAAGCCGCCACACGAGGCGAGTCATGACGGATGTCACTAGGCAGCACCGCTTCCGCTCCATAAACCATGAATAAAGGTGTATAACATGTAGACCTGTTAGGAGTGGTGTTGATACTCCACAGCACAGAGGGTAACTCCTCTACCCAACAACCCGACGTCCGTTGTAAGGGAACCATGAGTCGGGGTTTGAGACCTTTTAAGATTTCCTGATTTGCTCTCTCAGCCTGCCTATTAGATTGAGGGTGAGCTACGGAAGAAACATCCAGCCGGATGTGCTCTCTTTGGCAAAACTCCTCCATAGCACCTTGGGACAAATTAGTGCCATTGTCAGTGATAATGCTGTGTGGAAAACCAAAGCAAAAAATCACCTTTTTCATGAACTGAACCACCATGGCTCCATCACACTTACTCACTGGCTCTGCCTCAACACACTTTGTGAATATGTCAACTGCCACTAAAAGATGTGTCTTTTTATCCTTGGACCTTTTGAAAGGTCCAACCATATCAAGCCCCGGACTGCAAATGGTCAACTGATTGGAATGATCCGCAACTCCTGAGCCGGCACATGCGCTCGTCGTGCAATTTTTTTTACATCCATCACACCTATTGACCAGATCCTCTACATCAACGTGAGCCGTTATCCAGTAAAAACCATGAAGAAAAGCTTTGGCAACAAGAGACTTTGACCCGGCGTGATGACCGCAATCCCCTTCATGGATCTCACGAAGTATTTCTTGACCCTCTTCAGGAGAAACACAACGCTGAAACGCTCCAGTGACGTTGCGATGATACAACTCTCCATCAGAAATCGTCATTGACTTGGACCGCCGGGTTATCTATCAGGCCAGGGTCTCGTCCTCTGGCAACTCGCCCCAGGTCATGTAAGCCAAGAACGGTACTGTCCAATCTGGAATGACGTGAAGAGCCACCACCAACTGTGCCTCTGGGTCAGGAACAGCCAAATCTTCTTCTGTAGGTAACTTAACAGACGAGTTATGCAAAACATCCAAAAAGGTGTTGGGTGGCACCGGCTTACGCTGAGATCCCAACCGGCTTAAGGCATCGGCCGCTTCGTTCTTTGCACGGTCAATGTGTTCCACTTTATAACCCTTAAAATGTCCTGCAACAGCGTCGACTTCACGGCGATAAGCCGCCATGAGAGGATCCTTGGAATCCCACTTGCCTGACACCTGTTGAGCCACCAAATCTGAATCGCCAAGTGTCAGGACCCCAATTCTAAGTCACACTGATCTACCCTGTAAGACCTCATATCACTTTGCAGCCTCACACACGGTGTTCCACGGGTGTCGCCTTACCATGGCCCGGGACCGTTTGCGCCTTTCGGCTTACATATATGATAGTGTCGCTAGCATCCATATGACAGAGAACCCGGGCCGACATGACTAGTCGTGAACCCAAAGTGCCACTAACTTACGAGGACAGGCATACATGAATCAACATCGAGCATGTCGGTCAGCAGCATGCGAATCCGGGCTAAAGCACTAGGCTAACAGGACTCCGGGAACCCGGGCTGTAGCAGGCTAGGCAGGACTCCGGATGTGACCGCGTGACATTTCCCCGAAGGGACAGACACAGGAATGAAGTGAATCACATGCCTGCCAGTCAAGTGTTCCGGAGCAGTAGTGCTGGGCTAGCAGGACTCCGGTGAACCGGGCTATAGCGGACTACTATGGCTCATGGAAGCACAAGACTACATTTCCCCGTAAGAGAGGCTACCAAGGATAATCAACTAGGTTGTCGGATCCCACACATACCAAGCATTTCAATCATACAAACAATATGCCCAATATGTGCAATACAACATGGCATCACAACACGACTCTACGACTCAGAGTATTTATTCAATAGGCTCCGAAGAGCGAGATATTACAAAAATGGGTCTCATGACCCAACGTACAGACCATACAAGCAACAAGCACATGCGGAAGCTTAACTTGTCTGAGTACAGACAACTACAAATGAGAAGGCTGAGAAGCCTGACTATCTACAAGATTCTCCCAAGGGTACAAGATCGTAGCTGAGGTAACAAGCTAAACGTTGAAGTCCACGTGGAACTACTAGCGAGACTGAAGTCTCTCTGCAAAACATAAATTAAGTAAACGTGAGTACAAATGTACCCACCAAGACATACATCAGAACTAACTACATATGCATCGGTATCAACAAAGGGGGTGGTGGAGTTTAAGTGCAGCAAGCCAGCTTTGACTCGGTGGCTAACCTGAACTACGACTTCAAGTAACTCTTTTGAGGTGGCGCACACGAGTCCACAAATTCACCATACCAATACACCACTATGGATCCGCTCCGTCTCCCTGCGAGAACGCTATCCATAGCACTCATGCTTATCTTGGGAGTTTTAGAGTATCCACTTTCACTTGTCTATGAATTATGCAAGGGGTCCAAGTTTCCATATCCGAGGAATCCGGCTATTCGAATAGATAATGATAACCCTACAGGGGTGTACTTCTTCACACACACTCTCGCCACTTACCACCATGTACACATCGTGTATCTCGGCAACCTTCAAGCGGAAGCCTGGCGAGGGAGTCGGCCACGGCCTGACTAACCAACAAGTCTCTAGTCCAGGTTTATTGCCTATTCGTGTTCCATCCGCAAGGAGATCCGGTCGGGGTGTCGCTCACGGCCCCAAACGATGTGTGCAGGGTTACCAAGCCCACCATCCGGGTGCCACTTGGTACACCGTGCCACTGTGCCTAGTCTGTCCCAAGCCCACCTGTACCGGGTGCCACATGGTAGACTACTAACACTACCTACAAACTCCAGAAACTAGTTGCAACTCCTGGACAGAGATCGAGTTGATTAATAATTCAATAGGGGTCGACTTACTGGAACCCAATGTGTGGTAGTAACTGTTCATGGATCACAAACACAGAACTCAGTTCCTAAGGACGGCTGCAATGAGACAACCCACCATGTACTCCTACATGGCCTCTCACCACTACCTTTACCAAATCATGTTCACACACTTAGCTCACACACAGTAGGACATGTTCATCACCATTCCAATTCATTCCCGATGAATCAGACCTGACTCAACTCTAAGAAGTAGCAGGCATGACAAACAAACATGAATGACTAGGCACATCAGGGTTCAAACAACTCCTACTCATGCTAGTGGGTTTCATCTATTTATTGTGGCAATGACAAGTCATGCAGAGGAAAGGGGTTCAGCTACCGCAACATGTAACAATTGAAACGTTGTTGTCCTAATGCGGTAAAAGAGAGAAGGAGCGAGAGTGTGGGATTGTATCGGAATGAACAAGGGGGTTTTGCTAGCCTGGCACTTCTGAAGATGATATAACTCTTCATCGGTGACATCGAACTCATCGTCGGAATGAACGTCACCGAGAGGGAACAACCACCGGCAAACACAAAAGGAACCGCAATCAATGAAATGCACATACATATGAATGATATGTCATATTAAGGTACTGAATTGACCTAGTGCAACAGTTAGTCATATTCGTTGAAGTGGAATTCAAACCTATAGCAAATTCCAACTCCAAAACCAATTACCATTTATTCCATAATCATGAAAATACCAAATTCAGATTCTTTGGATTTTTCTGATAATTTTTCATATAGAACTTATTTCATTTGGAGTTACGGTTGAATTTCTATGAATTTTAGTAGTTTATACTAATTTCTAGAATTTTCTAAATTAAGTTTAATCCAGAAAAAGACTTATTGCGTCAGCATTAGGTAATGCTGACCTCAGCAGGTCAACAACGTGTAACTAGAGTCAAACCTGACAGTGGGACCCATGTGTCATCGACTCGGTATCAGTTAGTGACACAGACAGGTGGGTCCGGTCAATGGCCACATCAGCATGTCAACTCTGACTTGTGGGGCCATTGTTATTAGTTAAAACTAATCAGAAACTATACTATGGTTAATTAAGGGTGTGTGGCCCATATGCCGGTGTCAGTGGAGGGGTTAATTAGTGGGGCTGTTAGCTGCTAATGATGGGCCATGTCATCTCACCGGAGTTCAGCGTCGGCGAGCACCGGAGTTCAGCGCCGGCGAGCACACAAGCGCGGCGGCGTCAACCCTAGCGGCCACGGCAGCGGCAACTAAGGGCACCAGGGGGTTTCCCTTGCCCATGCGCATCTAGCAGAGGCAGCGGCAGGTTGCGAGGCCACCGGAATCAACGGCGGCGATGGCAAAAGCGGCGGCCGGAGCTCGGTGGTTGTGGCTAGGAGGGCTAGAGCTCGCGGGCAAGGGAGTTGAGCAGCGGAGAGGCATCTACACATCACGTGGAAGAAGTCTGCAAGCTCGGTTTGGTCGTTAGGGCTTGCTAGCGACAGCTGGGACGAGCACGGCAGCGAGAAGCTCTCAGCCATGGCGGGGCTACGGCGTAGAGGGCAACCGCGACCAGGGGAGAAGGGGGAGATGACGGCGGGGCTCACAGAGATTCGAACGGCGCCGTTGTTGAGCTCGGGGAGGCACTGGACGACGCAGATCGACGGGCGAAGTCCTGCGGCAGGTGCGGCGGTGACGAGCTCGGAGGCGTCGTCACAGGGAGTCCGGCGATGTGACCTTCGTCTTGGTGAGGCGGTGCTCGACGGCGGACTAGTGGGACACAGCAACGGGGCTCGGCATGGGTAGTAGCTGCGGCGATGGTGAGCGGTGGCGACGAGCTTCGCTCGGTGGTGCTCGGGGAAGGGGGACAGATGAGGGATAGGCACGGGAGAGAGGGGGAGAGTGACCAAGGGGTTGCGGGCGTCTTCGTGGCGCTCGAGTGAGGAAGGGGGAGGCAGGAGGAGGTGGCTTCGCCTCCTATGCGTGTGCCACGCCGTCATCCTCCTGGCAAGGAAGGAGACGACTGGCACCTGGCTCTGGTGGGCTGGGCCGTGCTGGGCCATGTCAGGTGAGCGCCAGGTAAGCCGTATCTCTCTCCTCTGTCTTTTATTTCTATTTCTAGTTTCTGACATTTGTTTCTGATTTAGTAAAATACTAAATCAATTTTAAACTTCATGAAAATAATTGTTTCAACTAAGTGGACTTATACAAAGTCACACAACAATTTTCAGAATTATTGAACATATATTTATATATATAATAAATATAAATCCAATTCAAATGGTTATTGAATTAATTCCAAATGCCTAGAATAAATATCTATGAGCTCCTAAAAATATTGGTTTGAATTTTAACTCTGACCAATATTTTCAGAGAGTAACATGAACATTTTCTTGAACCTTTTTGGAGCAATTTTTATCTGGGTTATATCTAGAAATGATTTCTAAGGGTTTCACAAATCCCCATTTCAATTTTAAATGAAATTCAAACATGATGCACACCTGACTAGCTAGTCTAGATCATACCAGAACTAGGGATGTGACAACTCACCCCCACTAAACAAGAATCTCGTCCCGAGGGTCTAGCGTAGGGTAAAAGGAAGTGGGGACTCGAACTATTACAATCTTCATGATACAATTGCACTTCATAAGAACTTGGATTGCTTGCATCATGTTGATCTTAACATCCTTTCTTTCGAGATCTTTGTCCAACACAGTGACGACAGAAAGAAACTTTACAGGAATCGATCTTCTCAAGATCGAGCAACTCAAGATCAACTCATGGAGTGAGATGTTGAAACATCTCTAGAGTTGAGACACAAAACACACATCGAGTGAGATGGAAGAAACATAAGATGGAGGTTCAATTTGGTAGGCAACAATTCCACGATGGAGTAGGATGCTGAATGGTTTCAAGATAGCGATGAAATAATTGCCATGATTCCATTACGGGACACCTCGGGGGAGGTGACTCGTAGAATTATTCCCTTAAGTGGCAAAAAGAATTAATTTTGATATAGAGATCGTTGAACCTCACTATACGAGCCTAAGGAAAATCAAAATTGATCGTTTGAATGAGTTCGGAAGAATGGCATACTTAGTTTGGAGAGGAAACTAGAGTTATAGGACAACTCGGCAACAGAAGGCATATTCCAATTGATACTGAAGATATAACCCAATGACTGAGTGTGCTCTCAAGAACTTGAGAATTTCCGTATTCATCAAGGTTTTACTAACATCCGTGCCGAGGATCCTGGCAACACATCATACTACCATGATAAATTGTGATGGAGGATGCAAATGCAAGGAGGACATCACTTTCTCAGATTTTTCCTTAGCAGTGCCAAAGAAGCAAATCTGGATGATCGACCGATAGACATTTAGCACTTAGCTTCTAATGTTCTCCTTGATGTACTTTGTACCAAGGTCGATGCTTAAAAGCATCAACATGGCCATCAAGTAAAGGTCGGACTTCGGGAGCACAAAAATCCATAAGGAACAACTTGTTGAATAAGTCATACCAAATCCTCATGGAGAAGATGGTAAAATTGCTCGTTCAAGATACTACAATAATAGATCATCCGTCTAGGTGTGTCGGCTAGAACATCAACCTCGTCGGGACCTACATCATAGATCTTGGAAATGTTCCAGCCATCATATATGCCTGAGATTCAGATCTGGCTGGTAACAGGATTTTTCAGACAACATGTCTAGAAAAGAAAATGAAAGTTTGCAACACAAATCGACGTGATGACGTTGCGAGATTCTAGGGAAATGAACTATGGTAGCATGCTCAAAAACATGAGATGGTTCTTCTAAACACGTGTGAACACGCTGTCCTAGACAAGCATGACCACGTGATAGTCTTACAATGAAACACTACCGAGTTCAGGTTGGGAACCATCATTGAGGATAACGAAGTCCTAACATAAGTCATGATCCTTAAGAAGGAACTTCTTCTCCTTGAACAAATCAATCAGTGGCTTCGTGTGCTAGGGGATACATATGGAATGGAGATGATCAGTCTATCAGACCATAGAATACTTCGCACATGCATGACTGACTTGGGATGATTCCATAGGAAGCAAAAACAAACTTTCTCAAATTCACGGCGGCAACTTACATCAAATGCACGTGAATCAAAGGAATTCACTTCTTTCATCCAAACAGATACTTCATGAACGGGGCATGAAGAAAATGCCTACACAAGTTTCCAACACTAGCTGGATGTTCAACACAAATTCATGGAGGGGACAAAATGCTGCTAATGGGCTCAACAGCGACTCATCAGAATTTATCACTGGACTTCCACCATTATGTGAGCAATGTGATATTATAGGTCAGACCAAAAGATGTAATGGTGTATGCTCGAGGAGTCAACCACGAGTAGACAACATTACAAATATCGTTGGTTCTGATTTGATTTGGGGATAGCCCACACTCAAATCAAGGTTGGAAAAGACAATAGATCCAACAACTGATCACTAGGACCAATCGATGGAGATATCATCTTTCTTCAACACAGACACACACCAAAAAAAATATCCCTTAACATGAACTAAGTCAGACAAGCTTTTATCATCCAACTCTCCAAGTTGTTGTTTAGCTTAACCAACTAGCTCAGGGGTATCCAACACAGATTCTTGGAGAAAGAGTGGTTTATTGGTAAACCAACTTGATCACAAACTCACATAATCGGTCGGGGGATGACCTGGTGATACTTCTGTGAAGATATCCAGAAAATCATGAACCACCGATATGACTCTAAGCTCGAGAACAATCTTGCTTTTCAGGGCATGACGATATGATCGAAAGAGTGAGGGATTGACACAATCCCAACTCATGCATCGAAGAGTGCACTAGAAATAAGGACTAGGTAGCACGATCAATCTTAGGATGATGATTTAATAATCAACACTCTAAGAACGAGAATATTGTCCATTTACTACAAGCAACGAGTTGCTCGGAGTATTGATTTCACACATCACAATTCACTTGTCGGCATTTCGGTTACAACAACACGAGACCGAGGAATGAATAATGATGGAGAGAAGTATCACTGCGTCAAGAATTAATAAGAGGTGGTGCAATTCTCATGACATTCTTGACATAAAGATGGTAACACTCCAAGGTAGAACAGAGCAAAAGCTAGATTGGCATTTTGATCTGTGAAATACAACTATTTTGACTAGTCCAAGAAATGGATGAGGTGCTGGAGTTTGTTTTCTCCAAGTCATTCAAAAATAGAATGGCTTGTCGGGCCACAAGAATAATAGACATTGATGAACGAATGCACGCATACTCTTGACTATCAATTGATAGACGATGGTAAGAATATAGGTGAAAAGGGACAACTCAAAGGAACATATAACTTTCTGAGATATGGATGCATAGGTTAGTAGGTCGAGCAAGCTCAACTTATTTCTTCCGGATAACCCATGCAGAAGAAAAGGGACTGGCAGATTCACAATATGAATGGAGTACTCCTCAAGAGCACCCTGGTTGTGATCTTTGGCTTAACAAGTTTCTGCCATAATCATTCGTGGTATTAGGAAGAATGATATATCGCAGACTTCAAAGACTATCGCAAAGGTTACTAATATCCTAAAGGTACGAGCAAAACTATCAACACAAGGTAACTAGAGTGAATCTTGGGTCAAGAACCCAAGAGTAGAATACCTACTACTAAGTAGCATCGCGGGATGCTCTCGAGAATGGTGGCCAGAATCATCACACTGGGAATACAAAACATGGCTAGATTACTAGATGACTGCCTAAAACACCTAGGGTCATAATAATAGCTCCAACATATATGTCGAGGCAACAGAGTACCTCAACTCACCGATTAGTGTGATTAATCTGGACCAAAGGAACATCGGGAACTGGAAGGAAGGATTTGCAAATGCATCAGACTATTTAGAGACCTGGGATGACTCGGGCAGCATAACGGCTGTAATTGCTCAAAAAGATTTGAGAGAACCTGCAAAAATGGTGGCATAGCTACTCAACATCACAAACTCAAGGTTCTGAGGCCATCTATGAACATATGGAGGTAGTAGGAACTAAACTGAGGCTTGAACTCAACAATCCTAGGCAACTACGGTTTAGTAACACGTCACCCTGAGAGATAGAAGAGAAGCCGAGTTCTTAACCCCGTAGAAAACATAAGATGACTCAGATGAGAAGGGCATAGGGTATAGGAAGTAAAAAGAGACTTACATTCCCTACCACAATCAATTCCCTTATATAACTAAAGCATTTCTAGACTCAACTTCGACTATCTTGGCTTGGTAATCCTACAGGCAGTCAGGCTCTGATACCAAAGCTGTCAGGAACCCGATTCTAAGTAACACCGATATAGACTGTAACACCTCATATCACTTTGCGGCCTCACGCACGGTGTTCCACGGGTGTCGCCTTACCATGGCCCGAGACCGTTTGCACCTTTTGGCTTACGTATATGATAGTGTCGCTAGCATCCATATGACAGAGATCCCGGGCCGACATGACTAGTCATGAACCCAAAGTGGCACTAACTTACGGGGACAGGCATACATGAATCAACATCTAGCATGTCGGTCAGCAACGTGCGAAACCGGGCTGTAGGACTAGGCTAATAGGACTTCGGGAACCCGGGCTGTAGCAGGCTAGGCGGGACTCCGGATGTCACCGCACGACATTTACCCGAAGGGACAGACATAGGAACGAAGTGAATCAAATGCCGGCCAGTCAAGTGTTCCGGAGCAGTAGTGCTGGGCTAGCAGGACTCCGGTGAACCGGGCTATAGCGGACTACTATGGCTCATGGAAGCACAAGACTACATTTCCCCATAAAGAGGCTACCAAGGATAAACAACTAGGTTGTCGAATCCCACACATACCAAGCATTTCAATCATACACACAATATGCTCAATATGTGCAATACAACATGGCATCACAACAAGACTCTACGACTTGGAGTATTTATTCAATAGGCTCCGAAGAGCGAGATATTACAAACATGTGTCTCATGACCTAAGATACAGAGCATACAAGCAACAAGCACATGCGGAAGCTTAACTTGTCTGAGTACAGACAACTACAAATGAAAAAGGCTGAGAAGCCTGACTATCTACAAGACCCTCCCAAGGGTACAAGATCGTAGCTAAGGTAACAAGCTAAACGTCGAAGTCCACGTGGAACTACTAGTGGGACTAAAGTCTCTCTGCAAAACATAAATTAAGCAAACGTGAGTACAAATGTACCCAACAAGACTTACCTCAGAACTAACTACATATGCATCGGTATCAATAAAGGGGGTGGAGGAGTTTAACTCCAGCAAGCCAGCTTTGACTTAGTGGCTAACCTGAACTACGACTGCAAGTAACTCTTTTGAGGAGGCGCACATGAGTCCACAAATTCACCATACCAATACACCACTATGGATCCGCTCCCGTCTCCCTGCGAGAACGCCAAGCATAGCACTCACGCTTATCTTGCGAGTTTTAGAGTATCCACTTTCACTTGTCTATTCGAGGAATCCGGCTATTGGAATAGATAATGATAACCATGCAGGGGTGTACTTCTTCACAAACGCTCTCGCCACTTACCATCATGTACAAATCGTGTATCTTGGCAACCTTCAATGGAAAGCCTGGCGAGGGAGTCGGCCACAACCTGACTAACCAACAAGTCTCTAGTCCAGGTTTATTGCCTATTCGGGTTCCATCTGCAAGGAGATCCGGCCGGGGTGTCGCTCACGGCCCCAAACGATGTGTGCAGGGTTCCTAAGCCCACCATCCGGGTGCCACTTGGTACACCGTGCCACTATGCCTAGTCTGTCCCAAGCTCACCTGTACCGGGTGCCACTTGGTAGACTACTAACACTATCTACAAACACCATTAACTAGTTGCAACTCCTGGACATAGATCGAGTTGATCAATAAGTCAAGAGGGGTCGAGTTACCGGAACCCCATGTGTGGTAGTAACTGTTCATGGATCACAAACACAGAACTCAGTTCCTGAGCACGGCTGCAATGAGACAACCCACCATGTACTCCTACATGGCCTCTCACCGCTACCTTTACCAAATCGTGTTCACACACTTAGCTCACACACAGTAGGACATGTTCATCACCATTCCAATTCATTCCCGATGAATCAGACCTGACTCAACTCTAAGCAGTAGCAGGCATGACAAACAAACATGAATGAGTAGGCACATCAGCGCTCAAACAACTGCTACTCATGCTAGTGGGTTTCATCTATTTACTATGGCAATGACAGGTCATGCAGAGGAAATGGGTTCAGCTACCGCAGCATGTAACAGTTGAAACGTTGTTGTCCTAATGCGCTAAAAGACAGCAGGAGTGAGAGAGTGGGATTGTATCGGAATGAACAAGGGGGTTTTGCTTGCCTGGCACTTCTGAAGATGATATAACTCTTCATCGGTGTCATCGAACTCATCGGCGGAACGAACGTCTAGCGAGAGGGAAAAACCACCGGAAAACACAAAAGGAACCGCAATCAATGCAATGCACATACTTATGAAAGATATGTCATATTAAGGTACTGAATTGACCTAGTGCAATAGTTAGTCATATTCATTGAAGTGGAATTCAAACCTATAGCAAATTCCAACTCCAAAACCAATTACCATTTATTCCACAATCATGAATTGTCCTATTCAGTGAGGTTAACTTGTTCAAACATGCATGAAAATACCATATTCAGATTCTTTCAATTTTTCTGACAATTTTTCATATATAAATTATTTCATTTGGAGTTACGGTTGAATTTCTATAAATTTTAGAAGTTTATTCTAATTTCTGGAATTTTTTGAATTAAGTTCAATCCAGAAAAAGTCTTATTGCTTCAGCATTAGGTCATGCTGACCTCAGCAGGTCAACAACGCCAAACCAGAGTCAAACCTGACAGTGGGACCCATGTGTCATCGACTCAGTATCAGTTAGTGACACAGACAGGTGGGTCCGGTCAACGGCCACGTCAGCACGTCAACTCTGACTTGTGGGGCCACTGTTATTAGTTAAAACTAATCAGAAACTATACTATGGTTAATTAAGGGCGTGGGGCCCATACGTCGGTTTCACTTGAGGGGTTAATTAGTGGGGCTGTTAGCTGCTAATGACGGGCCACATCATCTCACTGGAGTTCAGCGCCGGCGAGCACACAAGCCCGGCAGCGTCCATCGTAGCAGCCATGGCAACGGCAACTGAGGGCACTAGGGGGTTGCCCTTGCCCGTGCGCATCTAGCGGAGGCAGCAGGAGGTTGCGAGGCCACCGGAATCGACGGCAGCGATGGCAAAAGCGGCGGCCGGAGCTCGGTGGTTGCGGCTGGGAGGGCTAGAGGTCGCGGGCGAGGGAGTTGAGCAGCGCACAGGCATCTACGCAACACGTGGAAGAAGTCTGCGATCTCGGTTTGTTCGTTAGGGCTTGCTAGTGACACCAGGGACGAGAACGGCGGCGAGAAGCTCTCGGCCATGGCGGGGCTACGGCGTAGAGGGCGACCGCGACCAGGCGAGAAGGGGAAGATGACGGCGGGGCTCACAGAGATTCGAACGGCACCGTCATTGAGCTCAGGGAGGCACTGGACGACGCAGATCGACGGGCGAAGTCCGGTGGTAGATGTGGCAGTGACGAGCTCGGAGGCGTCGTCACATGGAGTCCGGCGATGTGACCTTCGTCTTGGTGAGGCGGTGCTCGACGGCGGACCAGTGGGACACGGCAACGGGGCTCGGCGTGGGCAGTAGCTACGGCGACGGTGAGCGGCGGCGACGAGCTTCGCTTGGTGGTGCTGGGGGAAGGGGGACAGATGAGGGATATGCACGGGAGAGAGGGGGAGAGTGACCAGGGGGTTGCGGGTGTCTCCGTGGCGCTCGAGTGAGGACGGGGGAGGCAGGAGGAGGTGGAAGCAGGAGGTGGCTTCGCCTCCTGTGCATGCGCCATGTCGTCGTCCTCCTGGCAAGGAAGGAGACAACTGGCGCCTGGTTCTGGTGGGCTGGGCCTTGCTAGGCCATGTCAGGTGAGCGCCAGGTAAGCCGTATCTCTCTCCTCCTTCTTTTATTTCTATTTTCTATTTTCTGACATTTTTTTCTGATTTAGTAAAATACTAAATCAATTTTAAAATTCATGAAAATAATTGTGTCAACTAAGTGGACTTATGCAAAGTCACACAACAATTTTCAGAATTATCGAACATATATTTATATATAATAAATATAAATGCAATTCAAAGAGTTATTGAATTAATTCCAAATTCCCAGAATAAATATCTATGAGCTCCTAAAACTATTGGTTTGAATTTTAACTCTGACCAATATTTTCAGAGAGTAACATGAACATTTTCTTGGACATTTTTGGAGCAATTTTTATCTGGGTTATATCCAGAAATGATTTCTAAGGGTTTCACAAATCCCCATTTCAATTTTAAATGAAATTCAAACATGATGCATACCTGACTAGCTAGTCTAGATCATACCAGAACTAGGGATGTGACAACTCACCCCCACTAAACAAGAATCTCGTCCCGAGGTTCTAGCGTAGGGTAAAAGGAAGAGGGGACTCAAACTATTACAATCTTCATGATCCAATTGCACTTCATAAGAACTTGGATTTCTTGCATCATGTTGATCTTGACATCCTTGCTTTTGAGATCTTTATCCAACACAGTGACAACAGAAAGAAACTTTACAGGAATCGATCTTCTCAAGATCGAGCAACTCAAGATCAACTCATGGTGTGAGACGTTGAAACATCTCTCGAGTTGAGACACAAAACACACATCGAGAGAGATGGAAGAAACAGATGACGGAGGTTCAATTTGGTAGGCAACAATTCCACGATGGAGTAGGATGGTGAATGGTTTCAAGATAGCGATGAAATAATTGCCATGATTCCATTATGGGACACCTCGGGGGAGGTGACTCGTAGAATTATTCCCTTAAGTGGCAAAAAGAATTACTTTTGAAACAGAGATCATTGAAACTCTCTATACCAGCCTAAGGAAAATCACAATTGATCGTTTGAATGAGTTCGAAAGAATGGCATACTTACTTTGGAGAGGAAACTAGAGTTATAGGACAACTCGGCAACGGAAGGCACATTCCAATTGATACTGAAGATATAACCCAATGACTGAGCATGCTCTCAAGAACTTGAGCATTTCTGTATTCATCAAGGTTTTACCAACATCCGTGCCGAGTATCCTGGCAACACATCATACTAACATGATAAATGGTGATGGAGGATGCAGATGCAAGGAGGACATCACTTTCTTAGATTTTTCCTTAGCAATGCCAAAGAAGCAAATCTGGATGATCGACCGAGAGACATTTAGCACTCCGCTTCTAATGTTCTCCTTGATGTACTTGGTACCACGGTCAATGCTTAAAAGCATCAACATAGCCATCAAGTAAAGGTCGGACTTCGGGAGAACAAAAATCCATAAGGAACAACTTGTGGAATAAGTCATACCAAATCCTCATGGAGAAAATGGTCGAATTGCTCGCTCAATATACTACAATAATAGATCTTCCGGCTAGGTGTGTCGGCCAGAACATCAACCTCGTCAGGACCTACATCATAGATCCTGGAAATGTTTCAGCCATCATATATGCCTGAGATTCAGATCTCGCTGGTAACAGGATTTTTCAGAAAAACGTCTAGAAAAGAAAATGAAAGTTTGCAACACAAATCGACGAGATGACGTTTGCGAGATTCTCGGGAAATGAACTACGGTAGCATGCTCCAAAACATGAGATGGTTCTGCTAAACACATGTGAACACGCTGTCCCAGACAAGCATGACCACGTAGTAGTCTTACAATGAAACACTACCGAGTTCAGGTTGGGAACCATCATCGAGGATAACGAAGTCCTAACATAAGACATGATCCTTAAGAAGGAACTTCTTCTCCTTGAACAAATCAATCAGTGGCTTCGTGTGCTAGGGGATACATATGGAATGAAGATGATCAGTCTATCAGACCATAGAATACTTCGCACATGCATGACTGACTTGGGATGATTCTACAGGAAGCAAAAACAAACTTTCTCGAATTCACGGCGGCAACTTACATCAAATGCACGTGAATCAAAGGAACTCACTTCTTTCATCCAAACAGATACTTCATGAACAGTGCATGAAGAAAATGCTTACACAAGTTTCCAACACTAGCTGGATGTTCAACACAAATTCATGGAGGAGACAAAATGTTGCTGATGGGCTCAACAGCGAATCGTTGGAATTTCCATATCACTGGACTTCCACCATCATGTGAACAATGTGATATTATTGGTCAGACCAAAAGATGTAATGGTGTATGCTCGAGGAGTCAACCACGAGTAGACAACATTACAAATATCGTTGGTTCTGATTTGATTTGGGGATAGCCCACACTCAAATCAAGGTTGGACAATACAATAGATCCAACAACTGATCACGAGGACCAATCGATGGAGATATCATCTTTCTTCAACACACACACACACACACAGCAAAAAAAATATCCCTTAACATGAACTAAGTCGGACAAGCTTTTATCTTCCAACTCTCCAAGTTGTTGTTTAGCTTAACCAACTAGCTCAGGGGTATCCTACATGGATTCTTGGAGAAAGAGTGGTTTATTGGTAAACCAACTTGATCACAAACTCACCATATCGGTCAGGGGATGACCTGGTGATAGTTCCGTAAAGATATCCGGAAAATCACGAACCACCGATATGACTCTAAGCTCGAGAACAATCTTGCTTTTCACGGCATGACGATATGATCGAAAGAGTGATGGATTGACACAATCCCAACTCATGGATCGAAGAGTGCACCAGAAATAAGGACTAGGTAGCATGATCAATCTTAGGATCATGATTTAATAATCAACACTCTAAGAACGAGAATATTGTCCATTTACTACAAGCAACGAGTTACTCGGAGTATTGATTTCACACATGACAATTCACTTGTCGGCATTTCGGTTACAACAACACGGGACCGAGGAATAAATAATGATGGAGAGAAGTATCACTGCGTCAAGAATTCATAAGAGGTGGTGCAATTCTCATGACATTCTTGACATAAAGATGGTAACACGCCGAGGTAGAACAGAGCAAAACCTGGATTGGCATTTTGATCTATGAAATACAAGTACTTTGACTAGTCCAAGAAATGGATGAGGTGCTGGAGTTTGTTTTCTCCTAGTCATTCCGAAATAGAATGGCTTGTCGGGCCACAAGAATAATAGACATTGATGAACGAATGCACGCATACTCTTGACTATCAATTGATAGACGATGCTAAGAATATAGGTGAAAAGGGACAACTCAAAGGAACATATAGCTTTCTGAGTTATGGATGCATAGGTTAGTAGGTCGAGCAAGCTCAACTTATTTCTTCCGGATAACCCATGCAGAAGAAAAGGGACTGGCAGATTCACAATATGAATGGAGTACTCATCAAGAGCACCCTGGTTGTGATCTTCGGCTTAACGAGTTTCTGCCATAATGGTTCGTGCTATTAGGAAGAATGATATATCGCGAACCTCAAAGACTATCGCAAAGGTTACTAATATCCTAAAGGTATGAGCAACACTATCAACACGAGGTAAGTAGAGTGAATCTTGGGTCAAGAACCCAAGAGTAGAATACCTACTACTAAGTAGCATCGTGGGATTCTCTCGAGAATGGTGGTCAGAATCATCACACCGGGAATACAAAACATTGCTAGATTACTAGGTGACTCCCTAAAACACCTAGGGTCATAATAATAGCTCCAACATATATGTCGAGGCAACAGAGTACCTCAACTCACCGATTAGTGTGATTAATCTAGCCCAAAGGAACACCGGGAACGGGATGGAAGGATTTGCAAATATATCAGACTATTTAGAGACCTGGGATGACTCGGGCAGCATAACGGCTGTAATTGCTCAAAAAGATTTGAGACAACCTGCAAAAATGGTGACATAGCTACTCAACATCACAAACTCAAGGTTCTGAGCCAACTATGAACATATGGAGGTAGTAGGAACTAAACTGAGGCTTGAACTCAACAATCCTAGGCAACTGCGGTTTTGTAACACGTCATCCTAAGAGATAGAAGAGAAGCCTAGTTCTTAACCTCGTAGAAAAGATAAGATGACTCAGATGAGAAGGGCATAGGGTATAGGAAGTAAAAAGAGACTTACATTCCCTTCCATAATAAATTCCCTTATATAACTAAAGCATTTCTAGACTCAACTTCGACTAGCTTGGCTTGGTAATCCTACAGGCAGTCAGGCTCTGATACCAAAGCTGTGAGGACCCCGATTCTAAGTAACACCGATATAGACTGTAACACCTCATATCACTTTGTGGCCTCACGCACGGTGCTCCACGGGTGTCGCCTTACCATGGCCCGGGACCGTTTGCGCCTTTTGTCTTACGTATATGATAGTGTCGCTAGCATCCATAAGACAGAGAACCCGGGCCGACATGACTAGTCGTGAACCCAAAGTGGCACTAACTTACGACGACAGGCATACATGAATCAACATCGAACATGTCGATCAGCAGCGTGCGAATCCGGGCTATAGCACTAGGCTAACAGGACTCCGGGAACCCGGGCTGTAGCAGGCTAGGCAGGACTCCGTATGTCACCGCACGACATTTCCCCGAAGGGATAGGCATAGGAACGAAGTGAATCACATGCCGGCCAGTCAAGTGTTCCGGAGCAGTAGTGCTTGGCTAGCAGGACTCCGGTGAACCGGGTTGTAGTGGACTACTATGGCTCATGGAAGCACAAGACTACATTTCCCCATAAGAGAGGCTACCAAGGATAAACAACTAGGTTGTCGGATCCCACACATACCAAGAATTTCAATCATACACACAATATGCTCAATATGTGCAATACAACATGGCATCACAACAAGACTCTACGACTCAGAGTATTTATTCAATAGGCTCCGAAGAGTGAGATATTACAAACATGGGTCTCATGACCTAACATACAGAGCATACAAGCAACAAGCACATGCGGAAGCTTAACTTGTCTGATTACAGACAACTACAAATGAAAAAGGCTGAGAAGCCTGACTATCTACAAGACCCTCCCAAGGGTACAAGATCGTAGCTGAGGTAACAAGCTAAACGTCGAAGTCCACGTGGAACTACTAGCGAGAGTAAAGTCTCTCTGCAAAACATAAATTAAGCAAACGTGAGTACAAATGTATCCAACAAGACTTACATTAGAACTAACTACATATGTATCGGTATCAATAAAGGGGGTGGTGGAGTTCAACAGCAGCAAGCCAGCTTTGACTCAGTGGCTAACCTGAACTACGACTGCAAGTAACTCTTTTGAGGTGGCGCACATGAGTCCACAAAATCACCATACCAATACACCAATATGGATCCGCTCCCGTCTCCCTGCGAGAACGCCATCCATAGTACTCACGCTTATCTTGCGAGTTTTAGAGTATCCACTTTCACTTTTCTATGAACTATGCAACGGGTCCAAGTTTCCATATCCGAGGAATCCGGCTATTCAAATAGATAATGATAACCCTGCAGGGGTGTACTTCTTCACACACGCTCTCGCCACTTACCACCATGTACACATCGTGTATCTCGGCAACCTTCAAGCGGAAGCCTGGCGAGGGAGTCGACCACGTCTTGACTAACCAACAAGTCTCTAGTCCAGGTTTATCGCCTATTCAGGTTCCATCTGCAAGGAGATCCGGCCGGGGTGTCGCTCACGGCCCCAAACGATGTGTACAGGGTTCCCAAGCCCACCATCCGGGTGCCACTTGGTACACCATGCCACTGTGCCTAGTCTGTCCCAAGCCCACCTGTACCGGGTACCACTTGGTATACTACTAACACTACCTACAAACACCAGAAACTAGTTGCAACTCCTGGACAGAGATCGAGTTGATTAATAAGTCGAGAGGGGTCGAGTTACCGGCACCCAATGTGTGGTAGTAACTTTCATGGATCACAAACACATAACTCAGTTCCTGAGCACGGCTACAATGAGACAACCCACCATGTACTCCTACATGGCCTCTCACCGCTACCTTTACCAAATCGTGTTCACACACTTAGCTCACACATAGTAGGACATGTTCATCACCATTCCAATTCATTCCTGATGAATCGGACCTGACTCAACTCTAAGAAGTAGCAGGCATGACAAACAAACATGAATGAGTAGGCACATCAAGGCTCAAACAACTACTCATGCTAGTGGGTTTCATCTATTTACTGTGGCAATGACAGGTCATGCAGAGGAAAGGGGTTCAGCTACCGCAGCATGTAACAGTTGAAACGTTGTTGTCCTAATGCGGTAAAAGACAGCAGGAGTGAGAGAGTGGGATTGTATCGGAATGAACAAGGGGTTTTTGCTTGCCTGGCACTTCTGAAGATGATATAACTCTTCATCAGTGTCATCGAACTCATCGGCTGAACGAACGTCTAGCGAGAGGGAAAAACCACCGGAAAACACAAAAGGAACCGCAATCAATGCAATGTACATACATATGAATGATATGTCATATTAAGGTACTGAATTGACCTAGTGCAACAGTTAGTCATATTCATTGAAGTGGAATTCAAACCTATAGCAAATTCCAACTCCAAAACCAATTACCATTTATTCCATAATCATGAATTGTCCTATTCAGTGAGGTTAACTTGTTCAAACATGCATGAAAATACCATATTCAGATTCTTTTAATTTTTCTGACAATTTTTCATATATAAATTATTTCATTTGGAGTTACGGTTGAATTTCTATAAATTTTAGAAGTTTATTCTAATTTCTGGAATTTTTTGAATTAAGTTCAATCCAGAAAAAGTCTTATTGCTTCAGCATTAGGTCATGCTGACCTCGGCAGGTCAACAACGCCTAACTAGAGTCAAACCTGACAGTGGGACCCATGTGTCATCGACTCAGTATCAGTTAGTGACACAGACAGGTGGGTCCGGTCAACGGCCACGTGAGCACGTCAACTCTGACTTGTGGGGCCACTGTTATTAGTTAAAACTAATCAGAAACTATACTATGGTTAATTAAGGGCGTGGGGTCCATATGTCGGTTTCACTTGAGGGGTTAATTAGTGGGGCTGTTAGCTGCTAATGACGGGCCACATCATCTCACTGGAGTTCAGTGCCGGCGAGCACACAAGCACGGCGGCGTCCAACGTAGCGGCCATGGCAACGGCAACTGAGGGCACCAGGGGGTTGCCCTTGCCCGTGCGCATCTAGCGGAGGCAGCAGCATGTTGCGAGGCCACCGGAATCGAATGCGGCGATGGCAAAAGCGGCGGCCCGAGCTTGGTGGTTGCGGCTGGGAGGGCTAGAGCTCGCGGGCGAGGGAGCTGAGCAGCGCAGAGGCATCTACGCAGCAGGTGGAAGAAGTCTGCGAGCTTAGTTTGGTTGTTAGGGCTTCTTGGCGACAGCAGGGACGAGCATGGAGGCGAGAAGCTCTCGGCCATGGCGGGGCTACGACGTAGAGGGCGACCGCGACCAGGGGAGAAGGGGGAGATGACGGCAGAGCTCACAGAGATTCGAACGGCATCGTTGTTGAGCTCGGGGAGGCACTGGACGACGCAGATCGACGGGCGAAGTCCGGTGGCACATGCGGCAGTGACGAGATCGGAGGCGTCGTCACATGGAGTCCGGCGATGTGACCTTCGTCTTGGTGAGCCGGTGCTCGACGGCGGACCAGTGGGACACGACAACGGGGCTCGGCATGGGCAGTAGCTACGGCGACGGTGAGCGGCGGCGACGAGCTTCGCTCGGTGGTGCTCAGGGAAGGGGGACAGATGAGGGATAGGCACGGGAGAGAGTGGGAGAGTGACCAGGGGGTTGCGGGCGTCTCCGTGGGGCTCGAGTGAGGACGGGGGAGGAAGCAGGAGGTGGAAGCAGGAGGTGGCTTCGCCTCCTGTGCGTGCGCCACGCCGTCGTCCTCCTGGCAAGGAAGGAGACAACTGGCGCCGGGCTCTGGTGGGCTGGGCCTTGCTGGGCCATGTCAGGTGAGCGCCAGGTAAGCCGTATCTCTCTCCTCTGTCTTTTATTTCTATTTTCTATTTTCTGACATTTTTTTCTGATTTAGTAAAATACTAAATCAATTTTAAAATTCATGAAAATAATTGTGTCAACTAAGTGGACTTATACAAAGTCACACAACAATTTTCAGAATTATTGAACATATATTTATATATATAATAAATATAAATATCTATGAGCTCCTAAAAATATAGGTTTGAATTTTAACTCTGACCAATATTTTCAGAGAGTAACACGAACATTTTCTTGGACCGTTTTGGAGCAATTTTTATCTGGGTTATTTCCAGAAATGATTTCTAAGGGTTTCACAAATCCCCATTTCAATTTTAAATGAAATTCATACATGATGCACACCTGACTAGCTTGTCTAGATCATACCAGAACTAGGGATGTGACACCAAGGCACCGGACCCGGCTCAGACTCATCTCTTTAGCCATTCGAAGACCATCGAGCAAGGTTTCATATTCTAATGCGTTGTTAGTACAAGGAAACATCACTAGCAACACATAACAAAACTTGTCACCTCGAGGAGAAGTTAAAACAACTTCAGCCCCCGAGCCTTCCAACTATCTAGACCCATCAAAATGAATCGTCCAATATGTGTTGTCTGGTTTCTCCTCTAGCATCTGCAACACTATCCAGTCATTAGTGAAGTCAACCAGCGCTCGAGATTTGATCGCAGTACGTGGCCCAAGTTCAATAGCCCACTTGGCGACTCGTCCAGTGATTGGGTGACCCTGAAAGTAATGTTTGAGCTTCCGGCTTGCCTTGAACACCCCATAAATGAGCTTCTGCCAATGTGGATATCTTTGTTTAGATTCAATCAACACCTCACTGACGTAGTAAACCGGCCGTTGGACCGGATGTTCCTTGCCAGCCTCCTTGCACTCCACCATAATGGCCACACTAACAGTACATGAGTTAGCAGCTACATATAACAATAACGGCTCTTTCTCAACTGGAGCAGCAAGTACCGACGGCTCAACAAGTTGTTTCTTTAGATCCTGAAAAGAAGAGTTTGCAACATCACTCCAAACAAAGTCATCCGTATTTTTCATCATCTGATACAAAGGCATCGCCTTCTCCCCTAACCGGCTTATAAACTGGCTCAAAGCAGCAACGCGACCCGCCAGCCGTTGAACGTCATTGATGCACACCGGTTTGGCCAGGGATGTGATTGCCTTAATTTTCTCCGGGTTAGCTTCGATACCTCTGTGAGACACCAAAAAACCCAAGAGTTTGCCAGCTGGGACTCCAAAACACACTTGGCCGTGTTAAGCATCATCTTGTAGACCTGGAGGTTATCAAAGGTCTCCTTCAAATCTGTTACCAAGGTTTCCTCTTCTCTGGATTTCACCACTATATCATCCACATAAGCATGAACATTACGCCCAATCTGATTGTGAAGGCAATTATGCACACACCGTTGATAAGTCGCCTGGGCACTTTTAAGCCCAAAAGGCATAGACACATAGCAGAAGGCTCCAAACGGAGTGCTGAAAGTTGTTTTCTCCTGGTCCTTAACTGCCATCTTGATCTGATGATAACCTGAGTATGCATCCAAAAAACTCCAATGCTTGCAACCCGCCGTAGCATCAATGATCTGATCAATACGAGGGAGAGCAAAAGGGTCATTCGGACAAGCCTTGTTCAAATCGGTGTAATCCACACACATACGCCAGGTGTCGTTCTTCTTGAGTACAAGCACCGGGTTAGCCAACCACTCTAGGTGAACAACTTCAACAATGAACCCAACTTGCCAAGAGCCGGGCCACCTCTTCTCCAATGGCCTTACGCCTTTCCTCATTAAACCGTCGAAGAAACTACCTGACCGGCTTAAACTTCGGATCAATATTAAGAGTGTGCTCAGCAAGTTCTCTCGGGACACCCAGCATGTCAGAAGGTTTCCATGTAAAGATGTCCCCGTTATCACGTATGAACTCGATGAGCGCGCTTTCCTATTTTGGATCCAAGTTGGCACTGATAATGAACTGTTTGGATGAGTCGCCAGGCACAAAATCAACCATCTTGGTGTCATCAGCTGACTTGAATTTCAACACCGATTCATGCTCCGAGTTGGCTTCTTCAAAGACGTCATGTCTGCCGGGTCAACATTATCTTTATAAAACTTTAACTCCTCTGTTTCACAAACAGACTCAGCATAAGCGACATCTCCTTCTTCACACCCCAGGGCTATTTTCCAGCTTCCATGTACCGTGATGGTGCCTTTATAACTCAGCATCTTGAGCTGTAGATACACATATCACGACCAAGCCATGAATTTGGCATAAGACGGCCGTCCAAACAGAGCATGATATGGGCTTTTGATCTTAACCACCTCAAAAGTTAACTTCTCAGCCCTGGAATCATATTCATCCCCAAAGACTACTTCCAGTTCAATCTTACCAACTAGGTATGCCGACTTGCCAGGCACTACACTGTGAAAAAGAGTGTTGGATTGCTTAAGACTCTTATCAGTCAACCCCATCCAACGGAACGTCTCATAATAGAGGATGTTGATGCTACTGCCTCCATACATGAGCACTTTAGTGAACTTATATCCACCAACCTGAGGTGCCACTACCAAGGCTAAGTGACCCGGATTATCAACCTAGGGAGGATGATCTTCTCTGCTCCACACAATAGGCTATTCTGACCACCTCAAATAACGTGGAATCGCCGGCTCAACGACATTGGCAGCCCTCTTATGAAGCTTTTGGTCCCTCTTGCATAAACTAGTGGTAAATACATGGTACTGCACACTATTCAACTATTTTGGGTTGCTCTGATATCTGGACTGTTGCTGCTGATTACCATGGCCGGGTTGTTGATTATAACCTCCCTGGTTACCCGGATGGCCCTGACCGTGTAAACCGCCTCCGCCTGAACCGGCGCCCGGGCCATGAAAACTGCCTCCGCCTGAACCGCCGCCAGGCCCGTGACTACCATCAAATGTGTTGGAATTTTTAAATTCCTTCATGATCGTACAGTCCTTCCATAAATGGGTGGTTGGCTTCTCTCGGTGCCGTGTCTTTTTGACAAGGTTCATTCAATAGTTGCTCGAGGGTGGGACCAGACCCGCCTGACCGAGGGGGTTGCCTACCCTTGCGTCGTTCGTTGTTGCCCTGTGCATTGGTGTTAGCCATAAATTCGTCAGCCTTACGTTTATTACCTCCTTGATTTGTCGGGTTATGCTGGTGACCCTTGCCGTTGCCGTTCTTCTTTCCCTTCCCTGTTTTATCTTCATCAGACACATGATCCTTGGTACTGTCAAAATCAGCATACTTGACAGGGCCGCCATCAACTTGCCCATGTCATTGCAGTCACGCTTGAGCCGCCCCGGCTTCTGCTTTAGAGGTTCAAAACGGCAATTTTTCTCCAACATTAAGACTGCCAAGCCGACATCCATCTTATCAGATGAATGTATGATCTCCTTGACCCGGTGCACCCAATGGGTCATCGACTCTCCTTCCTCTTGCTTACAATTAGTCAGGTCCACGATTGACATAGGTTGTTTGCATGTGTTCTTGAAGTTCTGAATGAACCGGGCCTTTAATTCCGCCCATGAGCCGATGGAATTGGGGGGCAATCCTTTCAACCAAGTGCGGGCCGTTCCATCCAACATCATGGTGAAATACTTAGCCATTGCTGCATTGCTGACTTCCAACAACTCCATCGCCATCTCATAACTTTCAATCCAAGTCCCAGGCTGCAAGTCAGCCGTTTAATTAGGCACCTTATGAGGCCCTTGAAGTCTTTTGGCAAGCGCTCATTACCTATAGCCAGCACCAGGCAAGGGACACCTACTGTTCTCTTGGCTATTCCTGCCTCAACAGAGGTTGCCGAATAAGCCGGAAAAGCCTGATGAGCCGCCTGCTCAGTTGCTAGTCGAACCGCCTGCTTAGCCTCTTGACGGATCCTCTCCTGATCCGCCAAGTTAAGGGCTCCACCCTGTGCCGGCTCATGCCTACGCGGTTGGTTACAGCGTTGAGCGTTGCTCGACATAGCGGCTGAGTCCATATGCCTGCTATAGCTCGGGCTCCGGCTTGGGCGAGGGGTTGAATGGATTTTGTCTCGATTGTAAGAGTACACATCTTGCAGTGCCAGAGCCGTCTGAAGAAGTTCTCTCCCCCTTCATGTTTCGATTGCTGTCAGAGAGTCGCCTTCCATCCGGAGAGCCGCTAAACGAGCCGACGCAGCAATGAGATTCTCTAGAGGATTGAAAAAGTGACCCGGTGATATTGCTGTATAATGAGGTGGAGCGGTATTCATACGAGGCGGTTCCATGGCCCGCGGCTGAACCAGATCTGATTTGCCTCCGGCGGGTTACTTGGACTGGCCCTGGGTGTGTGGAAAAGGTTCCTAGGATCGAACATTAGAGGTAGACATGACTGAGTTTTCTGTTGCCTTCTCCTCCTGACCTTGTTTGACGCGTTCAGATCCACCGAGAGCCGGAAAGTATCTGCTTGAAGCTCCTGAGCATGAGCATCCAAAGCCGCCGGCTCCGCGGCCATCCTGACCTCTTCTGCTGCTAAATTTTCCTTGGCCTGTACCATCTCTTCACGTACCCGTGCCACCTCCGCGTCATGCTGAGCCTTATCCGCCGGCTCCACCACATCAGTCAACAGAGCCATCAATTTATCCATGAGGTCCATTAGTATCTGAGCCAGGGGGCGTGTGGAGTCTCCTGACCCTGCCGCTGCCGCCCCGGTGGTTGTTGCTGCTGTAGCCTTGGAGTTCTGCACGGGTTGGGTGCCATCCATGAAGACTCTGGCTCGATTGCAGAGGATTGATATCAACAATACAAAGATTGCAGAGGAGGTCGAGTGATTATGTGGCATGACTTCTGCCGGGACTTTAAAGCACACCACATTCGAACAAGTGTTGCTGAGATCAAGCGTGAGGAATTCCGCAATCTCAAGCAAGGAAGCATGTTCATGTATCAATACAACATCCAGTTTCAGAAACATGCTCGCTTCCCAAGGCAGGACGTTCCTAATGAAAAGAGCATGGTCTATCACTTCAGGGGTGGCCTCAGAGAGGATCTGCAATTAGCTCTCATTCTTGTTGCGGCTAATTAGTTCGATCAGTTCTATAACATGGCCCTCAAGCAAGAAGGTGATCATCTCAAGTGTGAGGCTTTAAAGAAGAGAATCTGGGATGCAGTCCAGTCCTCTTCTTCCTCACAAGTGGCAGCTAAGCAACAGAGTTCTGGCTTCCTCCGCCTCCTCCGTTTCATCAGCCCTACCAGTAGAAGAACAAAGGTGGCCATGGATCTTCCCACCCACCCAACCCAGGCTATTAGAACAAGTCTCAGACTCAAGCTCCAAGGACAAGTGCTCCATCTTCTTATCACCCTCCGCTCTCAGAAGTTATTTGCAACAAGTGTTAGCAGAAAGGTCACTATGTAAACAAGTGCTTCAACCAAAGGCGCCTTCCACCTCCTCCTCCTGTGAGATCTTCTAGTAGTCCAGTGGTCAAGCATAATCCCAAGCATGCTAAGGTGAACATGATGAACGTAGCTCAACTAGAGGATTCTTCAAATGTGATCATGGGTAACCTTTTAGTTAACTACATTCCTGCAAAAGTATTGTTTGATTCTGGTGCATCGCACTCTTTCATGTCATATCCATTTGCATCGGAGCACAATGTTGACACAAAGGTTTTGTCCAAAGTTATGCAAGTTGTTTCTCCGGGAAAGCTTATGACTTCTATAAAATTTTGGTTTCTCCAATTGTTCTCAGTGACTCTGATATTGATGTAATTCTCGGCATGGATTTGCTTTCTAAGCACAAGGCCTTCCTTGACTATGGTGCCAAGGAGATTATGTTGACACACTCTTCTATGGATGTGATCATATATGTCGCTCGTGATGAAACCATTCAGTTGTTATCTCTCAATGATAAGGGCGAGTTAGATGCTATTTCTTAGATTCTAGTTTTTTCCGAGTACCAAGATGTCTTTCCAGAAGAGCTTTCGGGTATGCCTCCTCACCAGCAAGTTGAGTTTGTTATCGATCTTGAGCCCAGTACTGAACCCGTTTGCAAGCGTCCATACAAGCTTGGGCCAAAGGAGCGGAAGGAATTGAAGAAATAGCTCGATGAACAAGAGTTTCTTGGTTTGATCAGACCGAGTTCATCTCCATGGGGTTTTGGTGTTCTTTTTGTCCTAAAGAAGGATGGCACGGACCGACTTTGCGTCGATTACTGTCCATTGAACAAGAAGACAATCAACAACAAGTACCCACTTCCCAACATCAATGAGCTATTCAAGCAACTTAATGATGCAAAGGTGTTATCCAAGCTTGACCTCCGTATGGGTTATCATCAGATTCGCATTCGTGAAGAAGATATCCCCAAGACAACATTCGGAACAAGATTTGGTTCTTATGAATACACTGTCACGTCTTTCGGCCTTGTCAATGCCCCGCCAACATTCTCTCGGATGATGAACTTCATGTTCAATCCCTACACTAACGAATTAGTCCTGGTGTATCTCGATGATATCTCGGTGTTCTCCAATAATAAGAAGGATCATGCCAAACATTTGCGATTGGTGCTCGACAAGCTCAGAGAGTATGAATTCTACGCGATGTTTTCCAAATGTGAGTTTTGGCTTGATGAAGTTCTTTACCTTGGCCACATCATCTCCGCCAATGGCATTACACTTAATCCGGAGAAGGTTTCTCCAATTGTGAATTGGGAGCCTCCTCAGAATGTCAAGCAGCTCCGCAGTTTCCTTTGTCTTGCAAGCTATTGCCGAAGATTCGTTGAGAATTTCTCAAAGATTGCAAAGCCTCTTTCCAACCTCGTCCAGAAGCATGTCAAGTATGTCTGGAGTCCTGAGTGTGACGTTGCTTTCAACACTCTCGAAGAGAAGCTAGTCTCAGCTCTTGTCTTACCTCCTCCTGATGAATCCAAGCCATGTTAATGCAAGAGAATAAAGTTGTGGCCTATACCTCTCAAAGAGAATAAAGTTTCTTTCAACCTTGGTGAAGTTTTCTCTCATGCCTCATTGCAATGTCTTGGTGCTGTGTTAATGCAAGAGAATAAAGTTGTGGCCTATACCTCTCGTCAGTTGAAGCCCAACAAAAGGAACTACCCCACTCACGGTCTTGAGTTGGCGGCAGTTGTCCATGCATTAATAACGTGCAGACATCTCTTGTTAGGAAGCCAAGTGGACATTTTCACTGATCTCAAGAGCCTCAAGTATATCTTCACTCAACCTAACCTCAACTTCAGGAGAACTCGTTGGGTCGAAATGAGTCAATAGTACAATCCAAGTATTGAATATACTCCAGACAATGCCAATGTGATTGCAGATGCTTTGTGCAGAAAGGCTTATTGCAACAGCTTAATTCAGAAGCCATTCCAACCGGATCTTTGTGAAGCTTTCCACAAACTCAACCTCCGAGTTGTTCCTCAAGGTTTACTTGCCAACCTTCAAGTCACTCCAACTTTGGAAGGTCAAATACGTGAGCCAAAACTCCATGATACCATGGGGAAGAGAGTGAAACATGGTATTGCCAAGGGCTTACCCAAATACAAGTGCTATCGCATTGATGACAAGGACACCTTATTCTTCGAGGACAAGACTATGGTTCGTAAAGGTGATCTAAGGAAGGTCATAATGAACGAAGCACACAATTCTCTTCTTTCCATTCATCCAGGCAGTTCGAACATGTACCATGACCTTAAGAAATCGTATTGGTGGACTCGAATGAAGCAAGAGATTGCTCAATTCATGAATGAATGTGATGTCTGTCGAAGGGTGAAAGAAGAACACCAATGACTAGCTGGTCTCCTCAAACCTCATGCTATTCCAGAATGGAAGTTTGATCATATCAAAATGTACTTTGTCTCTGGATTTCCCAACTCCAAGCATGGGAATGATGCTATTTTCGTTTTCATTGACAAGCTTACAAAAGTGGCTCATTTCCTTCCAATCAAAGAATCTATCATAGTAGGTCAGTTGGTAGAGTTGCACACCTGCAGAATTGTCTCATTGCACAGTATTCCGCAACTGATCTCTTCAGGCCGTGGAAGCATTTTCATCTAAGTTCTAGGACTCCTTTCAGAAGTCCATGGGCACCAACATCCGCTTCAGCATGGCTTTTCATCCTCAAACAAGTGGCCAAGTCGAGCGAGTCAATCAAATCCTCGAAGACATGCTCAGAGCTTGTGTCATCTCTTTCGGTATGAAGTGGGAAGATTGTCTTCCATATGTCGAGATCTCCTACAATAGGAGCTTGCAAGCAAGTTCGGGCAAGGCCCCATTTAAAATTCCATATGGCAGAAAGTGTCGTACTCCTCTCAATTGGTCTGAGACTGGTGAACGCCAACTTCTTGGCAACGACTTCATTACAGAAGATGCCTCAGCGCACTATGAACTTCATGGCAACTTCTTGGCAACAACTTCTTGGCAACGACCTCACCTATCAACTCGAGCTTTTGTCCAACTTCGCAAATGTGCACGATTTGTTTCACGTGTCACTGCTTCGCAAGTGCTCGAAGATTCCTGAGCGCACTATGAACTTCGAAGAGATTTATCTCCAAGAGGACTTGTCTTATCATGAGCATCCCATTGCTAATCTTGAAGAAACTAAGCAGAAAACTCGCAACAAGTCAATCAAATTCCTGAAAGTTAAGTAGTCACACCATTCTGACCATGAAGCCACCTGGTAGTGCGAGGATCACGTCCATTCCGAATATCCCAAGTTCTTTCAGTCCTAGATCTCGGGACGAGATCCTCTTGTATTGGTGGAGAGTTGTAACGCCCAGGATGTAACATTCCATAATTGTAACTCCAACTCTTGCCATTTCCGGCTATGTGATATGTTATATTCTTCGTGGTTGGGTTTTTGTCTTCATTTTGCATTTTGTTCATGTCATGCATTTCATCTCATGTCATCATGTGCATCTCATTTGCATTCGTGTTCGTCTCATGCATCCGGTCATTTTCCCCATTGTCCGTATCGGAATCCGACACTCTGACATGCACCCATTGCACCTCTCCGATCTCGTTTCGTGAGAGGCAGAAAAACGTTCTCGGAATAGGTCAAGATTTTTTGAGTGGCCTTGGTACATCACCGGTAGGGCGCCTGTTAAATTTGGTTCCATTTGGAGGTCGTCTGATGCCCCAATGGTTAATCGGCTAACCGCAAAACCCTCTCTCTCTCTCTCTCTCTTTGCACCTAGCACCCCTCCAAAACAGACCACTAGCCAATCTAAACCCCATCCATGCTCTTCGTTGTTGGATCACGATCATGTGGGCGAAAACCTCACCTCCTTTGGACTCTCCTAGCTACCTCTACCTATATAAACACCTTCCCCCTTCCAAATTCGCGTCCAAAACCATAGCTCGACCCTCCTCCGCGCCGCCGGACACGTCCGCCGCCATGCCCTGGCGAATCCCGTCATGCCACATGGGCCACTCTGCCGCCCCACTGTCGAAGGCCGCCACGACCCGCGGGAGCCCTCCCGGCCCGCTCGTCCGCCGCCGCCTAGCGCCCAGCGCCGCCCGCGCACCGCCGCCTCCGCTCGCCACTGCCGCCGCTGCCCATCACCGCACCGCCGCCGACCGTCTCTGCCACCGCGCGCCTCGCCTTGCCCATCACGCCCGACACCGCTGACCATCGCCACTGTCGCCCCGCCACGGATCCGGTCAGGCCGGACCGGATCCGGCGCCCCCGAGCCTCTCAAGTCGTCTCCTCCAGCTCCGGCCGCTGTCCCGATCGTCTCCGGCCACAGCTCCGGCTACCGCGTCGATGAACCTCGAGATCCGCTCCGGCAAACCCTAGATCCGGAGGTCGAAGTATTTTCTAAGTCCTCAACTTTTCATCTGATGTGCACCACTTTGACATGCCATATCTCCATGCTCATAGCTCCGATTTGCGCATATGATATATCGAAATGTTCATCTCGTGATGATCTTCATGTTAGTATCATTTCCATGCATGTTACTGTTCATATTTATGCCCTAATATTTGTTGCAAAAGTGCTACATGATGTTGTCTGCTGGAATCCAGCATAACTTTCTGATTTGTCCTTTTCATTGCATTTTGTGTGTGCATCCTATGAGCATGATGTCTATATGTTTTTGGAGAATCTCCATGCCATCTTTAAAGTGGTGCAAGCCTTGTATTTTTATGAGCTCCGTGGTGACTAGCACAAGCATGCAAAATAGGCCTCGTGATGTTGCTGATTTCAGACACTTAGTAACTGTTGCAATCTTTTTCCTGTTACATTATGATGCTATGTAAACTTGTTGCCACAAGTAGATCCATGCATATTTTGACGAGGTTCAGTAAGAGTGCTTTGAACATATGGTTATTCTCTATCCATTCATACATGTGGTTGTAATTATGGAGTAGTGTAGCTTGTCATTACCATGCTCTACTTTTGCTAAATATTGTTGCTGGCAGATTGTTAACATGAACTTCATTTTTGCCATGTGTTTTGCTAGCGATCCATGCACCTTATAAACTTGCTCTTGCCATATATAGCTTCATAATTGTGTCTTCTTGTTGTCAGTTACCTTGTGATGCCAGGTAATGATTTGTAGTGAGTGGCATGAGCTTGCAAAGTTTCTATCATGAATCTGTTTCTGCCATATCATGTTTTTCTTCCAAGTCTGAAACTGATCATATCACTTGCCATGTTTGCATGGGTGCTACCTCATTTTCTGTGTGTATTTGGGTAAAGCTCAGTAAGGGTGATTTGTTCTTTTCCTTAGTACTAGCATGCCATGCCTTTGTTTGCCATGATATGTTCCTGTAGCAGGTTGTTATCATTTTCTTGTTTGCCATGCTATTTTAGGCTTATTCTAGTGAGTTCTAGCTGGAGCTCAGTGTTCATGATTTGTAGAGCTTCACCTGTACTTGACTACCATGTGCTTTGTTGCTATGTTGGAGTTTGTTGCTATGTTGGAGTGCTATAGCATAGTTTCTTGTTGCATCTTAAGTGCTATGATGCTGTTAAGCGCAGTTTTGCATCATACTTGTTTTGCTCGTCATTTGCAAACCGTGCATCCGTTTCCGGTGATCCTTATATCGATTTCGACCGAAATCACTCCAGATTTTCAATGGCATGATTGGTTTGACAAGTTGATGCCTTGATCATCCTTTTCCCTTCCGGAGTACCCATATGCATTGCACATCATATCTTGCATTCCATTCCACTCTTGCGTCATGTTTCTTGTGCATTGCATCGTGATTAAATTATTGTTCCGTTGCTTGTGTTCTTGCTTTCAGTAGAGCCGAGGAGACGACTTCGTGAACAAGGAACCTGTTGAGTACGTTTAGGAGGAGCAAGCTTTAGACAACCCCGAAAACGTTGCAGGCAAGATGATCATTACCCTCGATATCACTTCTATCTTTGTTTTCTAGTTATTTTCTCTATTTTTATGGCGCGCTACCTACCACTTGTTTATCATGCCTCCCATATTGCCATGTCAAGACTCTAATCCACCTTCCTAGCAAACCATTGTTTGGCTAAGTTACCGCTTTTGCTCAGCCCCTCTTATAGCGTTGCTAGTTGCAGGTGTCTTTTAGGTTGTTCCATGTTGGAACATTGATATGTTGGGATATCACAATATCTCTTACTTTAATTAATGCATCCATATACTTGGCAAAGGGTGGAAGCCTTGGCCTTTTGCTCGGCATTTAGTTCCACTCTTGCCGACTTAGTTTCCGTCATACCGGTGTTATGTTCCTTGATTTTCTGTTCCTTACTCGGTTGGGGTTATGGGACCCCCTTGATAGTTCGCTTTGAATAAAACTCCTCTAGCAAGGTCCAACCTTGGTTTTAATATTTGCCTAATAACAACCAATTTTTTTGCCTAGGGAGTAATTAACCCGAGGATCATCTTTATTCTTCCCCCCCCCCAGGCCAGTGCTCCTCTGAGTGTTGGTCCGCACAGAGTAAACTGTGGGGCCACCTCAGGGAAACTTGAGGGTTGGTTTTACTCGCAGGATGTCTCATCCGGTGTGCCATGAGAATGAGATATGTGCAGCTCCTATCGGTATTTGTCGACACATTCGGGCGGTCTTGCTGGTCTTCTTTTACCATTGTTGAAATGTATTGTAACCAATATTCTGAGACTGGTCGGGTCTTTCCAGGAGAAACAATATCCTTCGTTGATCTTGAGAGCTTGTGACGGGATAAGTTGGGACACCCCCTACAGGGTATAAACTTTTGAGAGCCATGCCCGCGGTTATGTGGCAGATGGGAATTTGTTAATATCCGGTTGTAGAGAACTAGACACTTGACTTAATTAGAATGAATCAACGGCATATGTAGCCGTGATCGTATCTTTTTGGCGGAGTTCGGGAAGTGAACACGGTTGGGTTTTCCATGATCGTAAGTAGTTCAAGATCACTCCCTGATCGCTTTTAGTCTTACGACCGTTGCGTAGTTTCCCATCTTATTGTTGGACTCGTATGTTAGCCACCATACTTGCTTAGCGCTTGCTGCAACTCCACCTCATAACCACATCCTACCCATAAGCTTAAATAGTCTTGATCTCGTGGGTTTTGAGATTGCTGAGTCCTTGTGACTCACGGATACTACCAAAACAGTTGCAATTGCCAATGATACCAGTGCAGGTGATGCTACCGAACTCAAGTGGGAGTTCGACGAGGACCTTTCCCGTTACTACGTGTCTTTTCCGGATGATTAGTAGTGGTGCCACGTTGGGACGATCGGGGATCGAGCATTTGGGGTTATCTTCAATTCACCTGGATTTGTCCGTAGGCAGACTATGTGTGTACTCTAAGTGATGTATGAATTATTTGATCATTGTGTGACGTGGTGATTGTAAGCCAACTATCTATTATCCCGTTCTTGTTACGTGGGATTGTGTGAAGATGACCCTTCTTTCGACAAAACCAACATGGGGTTATGCCTCTAAATGGTGCCTGGACATGTGGGAGATATAGCCGCATCTTAGGCGTTACAAGTTGGCCTTCCACCAGAATGATACAATCCAACTATTTCCGGGTAGTGAACAATTGTTGTAATATGATACCCAAATCAAATTGACCCAGGGAATGTCATGCTTGTTATAGAACTTGTCAAGATTCTTAAGCAGCACAGCTTTGTTTTGTACAAAAATATCTAGCACTACCAAGCCCCCTTGATCTTTCGGCCTACAGACAGTAGTCCAAGCCATCATTGCAGGTCTATGGTCTTCTAAATCAGGGCCTCTCCATAAACAATGTCTCAAATATTTGATTACCTGTGTTTTAATTGTGACAGGCACATCAAGGCATCCCATGAAGTAGATCGGAAGTGATTTTAGGACTGATTTAACCAGCAGCAGTCTACTAGCCAGAGTCATAAATGAGGACAAACCCACAAGCTTTTTTGCAATCTTGTTACTAGTGGAAGGCACTGCTCAACAGTAGGCTTGTGAAGGCCTAGAGGTGTCCCTAGGTTTTGGAAAGGAAAGGATTCCCTTTTACATTGAAATGCGTTGATCAAAATCTCCAGTGTCTCCTTAGTCACATTAATTGGGATGAGACTTGATTGACTGTAATTCACCTTAAGGTCCGGGGCATCAGAAAAAGGTGTTGAGAAGGGCTTTGAGGCAATTAAGTTTTTTTGCATCTTCTTGTAGTAGAACCAGAGTATCATCTGCATACTGAACTATAAGGAAATCAGGGCAAAAATACACTTGTAGGGGTGATGAAAGCAAACCAAGTTGCATAGCCTTGTTGAGGACTTGCTGAGGGGCGCAGGCGCGCCTGGAGTCAGGAGGCGGGGGGTGGCGGAGAGATCTATTTGCCAATTACTCCCTCCTTTTTGGATTATAGGGCTCAATTCAAAAATCTCACCAACCAAGGTAGATGATGAATGGTGGAATACTTTTTGTAGTTTGCAAAAGAACCTAATTAATGCACTTGTTTTCCTCAAAAAAATTATGTTTATCAGTGCATAAATTGCAATGCATGCATGCATAAAGTACATGCATTGGTAATTTTTCTCTTAATACTTGCATGCAATTATTTAATGCACCTTGGAATCTGAACATGTGATGGAAAACAACCAAATTGAGCCTTATAAAATTGAAAACTAAAATTTTGAGATAAGCCCTATAAACCGAAAAGGAGGGAGTATGTGAACTAAACAGTCAACATATAAAATAATTTAAATAAATATAATATAGTTAGAAGGGAAACATAAGTTGGACCTGGCGTTCCTATTCTTATATAGAAAAATAGAACATACCTCTGTGTTTTCTTCAAAAAAATACATAAATTGGGCTGCCAAAAATAAAACCTCGGATGGGAGGTCCATAGGCCGGTCGATACATGACGGCCCTAAGAAAATACAAACAGGCCTATGGACCTCACATCCGAGGTCGTGGGCTGCGCATGTTAAAAATGAAAGCCTAGACAGGGAAGCCCAAAACCACGTCCAACACTTGCCAAAACTTCGTCCCTCGTTTTCTCTGTGTTCGCACACTCGACATTGTGTGGGCATTTTGACTGTGCATCATATGAAGATGTGCTATGCACGAATGTTGATCAGCATGATGTTAACTGGCTGGTAGTTCCATTTTCGACCATGAATAAAACTTCCAACATGATGTTAACCCTGTTTGAAAAGGCCGTGTTAATATAAATGCTCTGCCTCTGAAAGTTGCAGTTTCTTATCTGAAACTGAACTTCCAGTTTGTAATCTGAAACTGAAACTTGCAGTTTCTTCTCTGAGAATTACATTGTCTGCACTTTTACACTCCTATGAAACTACATTTTTTAAGTGCTAAAAATAGATCTCTAGAATTCATAAAATACTTCATATGCTCAAGACTGCAAATCTGAAATTCAAAAGACATTCATATCTGAAAGTACTCTCAAAATACACGACACAAAAAACAATTCACAACCTTCAAATACTGACAACCCTAAGCTCCTCCTCACAATTCACAACCTGCCCGACTATTGGGCTGGGGGGGGGGGGCAGCCCCCTCCTATTCCTCGGCGGTGGACAGCCGCCCCATGAGACGATGTGAACGACCAGGGAGACGATGGCGGGGAAGCGTCGTCGGTCCAACTGCTTTTCTCCTCATGCAGTTGGGTTCGGTCGACGAAGACTCCACCGGCTCGCTCTGGCAGGACACCCTCACAAACGGCACCCTATAGAGGCTCGATCCTCCAATTTCTGGTGGATGCTCCATCTGGGATCGATACACCCACCACCGCTCCATCACGATCGGATTCGGTGAATCTGTTTGCTCCATGGCCTAGAGGAGCAGCTCTATGTACTCCGGCGCGACTCCCTCCGGGAGTATCGCCGCCTTTTCACTCTGTTGCAGATATTTGGCCATGGATGTCGTCGTCGCCGCTAGTTGGTCCTTGTTGTCAAACCAAGACTATATCTCCGACATCCTAGCTAGCTTCACAGGGTCGCCGTCTGCGATCCTCACGTATCGGTTGTACTCCTCCATCGATCTACTTCTCCAAAGCACCTTCACTCACCGGTGGTGGTTTTTGAATGGAAGAGGAGAGGACCAGCGCTAGTTTTGGATTTGAACAGGAGAGGAGCGACGCTGGTTTTGGACTAGAACAAGAGAGGAGGCGCGGTGGTTTTGAAATGGAAGAGGAGAGGAGCAGCGCTGCATTTAGATTGGAACAGGAGAGGAGCGGCGGTGGTTTAAGAGGAGAAGAGCGGAAGAGCGGCGCTGGTCTTGGAAGTATTTTTTTGTTGTTTCGCGTATTTTGGGTCAAAGTTTGACCACGTACTGTATTTGACAAGCAAAATGTGAATGCTTGTCACCAAAAATTGTACCGTTTGGTTCGTATCTGAATGTACTTTCAAATTATACTCCCTCCATTTTTTCATACAAGGCCACAAACTCATATTACAGGTACCAAGGTAAAAATCAATGCTATGTTTAAGTCAATGTTGCTAGCTAGCTTGTCACCTTGATTGTCGTGTTAATTAATGTGGTTTGTCTCTCCCAAGCACAAAAAGCCAACCCTCTTACTCCTCATTGGTTGATTAATGTTGGGAATGCAAGCTAACCTTCTCACTCCCGCATGCACACAAGGGATATTAATGTCCTCAGGTGCTAGTACGAGGCAAACACCATCAATTTTGCCTCGATTAATGTTAGTGGCCTTGTATAGTTGCAAATCGTAATTTTGATAGTGGCCTTGTATACAACGTATAACATATATTTTATGTGAGAAAATCATGGTCAATTATGACACAGAATAAAAGGGAGACTAGTTAATGTGGGGTCTCTTTCTTAATTGAAGGGTAAATAGATTTTTATTTTGATCTAGTTAGAGCGCGTCGGCCCTCTCGTCCAATCCTAAATCGCTGCCGCACGCTCCTCTCCCTCTTCTCCATTGCAAAACCACCTCCTCTCCTCTCCATCATCTCCATTCCAAAACCACCGTCTCGCCTCTCCCTCTTCTCTATTGCAAGACCACCGTGTCTCCTCCGTTTTCTAGACGCTTTGCTCCATGGCGCGGGCGCAATCTATGGATAAAATATTAGTATACTGTATACTATTTAAAAGTCGAGGGCGGGGCTTTTCCTGCACAGTAGGTGGTGGGGCAGTACCGCCTAGTCGGTTCGACAGAGACGCGAGAAGACGAGGGAGTAGGCTGCTGCAAACATAGGGCTGTGTGATTTGACAGCGAGTTACTGCTGGAGAGGTGGGGCCCCGTGATTTGACTTGCCATTATCATTTTAACTGCGGCGCTACGACCGGCGTGAGTCTCCCAGATTCCTGACCACCTCCATACAGGTGCCTCTCCCTCTTGCATGAGAGCCCACTTCTCCACTTTTTCCTTGCCTCTCTTTCCTCCAGATATGCAAAAATGCCATGTAAAGCACACTATTGTACTTACTTTAACTTGCTCCTATAGGTGCTTAAGCTTGCCACATAGGCATAAAGTCTGATGTGGCAAGTTAATCAAGAAGAGAGAGACTAGTTTGGTGACCCAAGGAAGAAACGGTGCTAAGCGCGTGTACCTACGTGAAAAGACAATTTTGAGTCTATAGCTAATTAAATGAAGCAAACTTAGCAACACCATTTCATTGGAAGAGGTCACTCCTTGGCAAATGCAATAAATACACGCGCTTACTAGCACCGTTTCTTCCTTGAGTACGAAGAAAGAGATAGAGAGGAGTAACAAAAACTACACTTATAGCCAACCTTGTTGTAGTATGAGTGACTAAACGATGACTATGTATGACATGCCAACATCAGATAGCCTAACACACCGTGTTAAATCTCCAAGGGCGCGACCACGCGAGCGACATGACGGTCGTGGTAGGCGCGACCGTGATACGGGCTGCTGGCAGCCCTTGGATCTGAGATCAAACGGTCGCATGCTAAGTTGCTGAAAATTTGCAGAATAACCCTCCAAGATGGGATATTCACCCATAGGTCTAGAATCACGCCATGCAACCATTCGATCTCAGATCCAAGGTCTCTCGGAGAAAGGAAAGCCACTACCCTGCCGTTCGCACGCTGGCAGTTCGCTCCTACTCGTGCTCGCACGTCCTTCAATACTATGGCGGTTCGCTCCTAGTCGTCCCGTCCATTCACATTACGACAGTTCCACTAATCCTAACCCTCCTCCCAAATCCATGGTGTCCCAAATCTCCATGATCGGCGGTGAGTACAAGGTTAGAACCATCACTGGCGATGAGTTTGACGTCATCTACACCCGTTCTTCCGCGACGGTGAAAGGATGCCTTTCTTGCTTCAGACGCATGTTCGAAAACTCAAATGATGAGTGGGTCGCTGGGCTAGATGTTGAGTACACCATAGTCCTAGGACGAGAGAAGGATCTAAAGGACGAAGAGAGGAAGAAGCCCGCCGTGATCCAGGTTTGCGTGCATGACTTATGCTTGGTCTACCACACATGCCATGCCGACGTTGAGTGCCAGGATTTTAAGGACTTCCTCGGGAGCAACCTAGTCAAATTTGTTACTGTAGACTTTGGTAACGACAAAGAAATCCCGGGTCAGATAGGCCTCATTGTAGGCAACCCCTTCGACGTCCAGAAGAATCGGCTGGTGCCCTCTCACCAGCCTTCAATGCTGACCCTGGCAGGAGCCATGGTTCATCCTTCGTATGGTAAACTGGTGAAACCTCCATACACGTTTGATCGTCATGCATGGCAGCGGAATGTACTACATATAGACCACATCCAGTATGCTGCAATGGATGGCTACCTTTGCTTCAATATCTACAAGGGTGGGATGAAGAGCAACAGCCAAGTGTGTGGTTCAAGCAAAGAAGTATCGGCCAAGAGGAAGAGGGACAAGGACGAAGTCGAGGACGTGGACGAGGACTCCGAGTAAGGTGGCAATGTCGTTGCTCATGGTGGTTCTAATGCAGTGTCTACCGGAATAGTTGCAAAGTTTAATTTCAGGTGTGCTTATTTTAATTTGAGGGGTGTGTTGTGCTGAGCCCCCAGCAGAACTATGTTATGTTCCTTCTTGTTACTTTAACTCTTTAGTACGTACATACTAGTATTTCTTACATTTCATCTTTTAGTTGGTATAGTACTACCACTCGTTTTTTCACATTATATACGTACAATATATATGGCCAACATCATATAGCCAGCAGTTTAGTTGTCAAAGAATTTCAGGGTGCTTAGTTTTGTCAAAGAATTCCACGATGCTTAGAGGGTGCTTGGATCCAAGGGACTTATTTTAGTCTGACTAAAAATAGTCTCTTTAAGAGGCTAAAGTTCCAAGCACCCCTGACTAAAGAGGGGCTAAAACTAGTCTTGAGACTAATTTTTTTAGTCAGGGGTAACCATACTAAAATGTGGATTAGTCCTCTCTCTACTCATTTAACTCCTCTACTTTAACACAAGCGAGTTCTGGATTGGAGGGTTTGGAGGATAATAAATGCTCATTAACTTGATTATAGCCTTTTTAGTATTTGGATCCAAGCATGGGTGAGGCTAGCATGTTTTAGTCCCACTACTTTTAGTCATGGGACTAAAACGTATCCAAGCACCCTCTTAGTTTTATTTGAGGGGTGGGTTGTGCTGGACACCATTATTGTGACTAGCCTTTTTAATATTACTATATGCACAATTTGGCGACAAGCGCTCTCTATATGTACCACCTTTTTTTAATTTCATGTTTTGCTCCATGGCGCAATCCATTGATACTACTGCTGTACAAAAGTATACATTTTTTAAAAGGCTACAGGGCGGGCAATCTAGCTTGGTCAGTTTCACGAGAGGCGAGGGCCTTTGTGATTTGACGGCCCATTACTGCTAGAAGGCGGGGCCTTGTGATTTCACTGCTCGTATAAATGCGCCGACGACCTGATCGAGGAGGAGCAAAGAATCGTGCGGTATACTCAAGTTTTCCACAGGAGTAGTACTGCGATGGAGGAGCACGAAACACGGCAGCCCAGTGCCATATGGTGATAAAAAATGATCTAATTTGCTAGTCATCTCATTGTTAGCATTGTTCTATTCATTCCCTCAAAAAACATTATTCTATTCATGCCTCGCAGAGAACGTGACACGTGCGGCGAAACACCTGAAGCAAAACATGAAACACAGGAGCAAAAGAAGAAGGAAGATTATCACCCAAATGATCTAATTCGCCGCGGAGTCGTAACTGCGTCTTCATCGCCTGCACGACCGCCATCTAATTACGTGGCTCCTCCGCCATCTTCATCATTTTTCCATGACGCGGCATTTCTTGACGCGAGCCTTCATCATCTATTCCACGGCCATATTACGTACCTTGACAGCAGCCGGGTGCTCGATGCGGAGCTTCGCCAAGTCTTCCTTCTATTCCATGGCGAGGGCCTGCAGCATCTTCATCGAGGAACTACTATTCTCATGCAGCTTCTTCCAGCCGGCGTTCTTCTCCTTCAATAGGTCGATCTCGTGGCAGAGCTTCGCATTGTCCTCCCGAAGTCGTCGGATTTCGCCGGTCGCCTTCTTCTCCGAGGCAATGCTCTTCTTTAGCAGCATCACCAAGCCGGCGGTCAACTCCCCCTGCTGATTGAGCCTAGCGGGCATGTCGTCGAGGCTCTCCTTCAGCAACTCCATCAAGCCTTGGATGAACTCCTTCTGCTTATTGAGCTGATCGGGCATGCCGTCGAGGGATAACGACTCCGGCTCCACCGGCTCGGCATGTTCGCCTCCGCGGCTAGGGCCATCGCCGGCCCGTGAGAGATCTTTCGAGGTCTCTGCGTGGCGGCGAGCCCTCTCTATTTTCCGCAGCCTTGGTTGCCGCTCCCTTGTTACGAGTAGTTCTCGACCTAGAGCTCCACTCACCGGCCATGGCAACGACGGACTAAGAAGAAGCACTTATGAGGAGGAAAGGTAGAGTGATTTGCGGTTAGGTAGTTCCCCTTTTTATAACCTAAGTACTAGCACTAGTACTAATACCTGCATAGTGGGAACACATTCAGGTTTGGTACGTACTACTAGTAGGTGTGAGCAGTGTCGGTGTCAAAACCGGTGGATCTCGGGTAGGGGGTCCCGAACTGTGCATCTAGGCCGGATGGTAACAGGAGGCATGGATTACAATGTTTTACCCAGGTTCGGGCCCTCTTGATGGAGGTAAAACCCTACGTCCTGCTTGATTAATATTGATGATATGGGTAGTACAAGAGTAGATCTACCACGAGATCAAGGAGGCTAAACCCTAGAAGCTAGCCTACGGTATGATTGTTGTATATGGAGTTGATTGCCTACGGACTACAACCCTCCGGTTTTTATAGACACCGGATAGGGTTAGGGTTACATAGAGTCGGTTATAATGGTAGGAGATCTTGAATATCCGCATCGCCAAGCTTGCCTTCCACGCCAAGGAAAGTCCCATCCGGACACGGGACGAAGTCTTCAATCTTGTATCTTCATAGTCCAGGAGTCCGGCTAAAGGTATAGTCCGGCTACCCGAACACCCCCTAATCCAGGACTCCCTCAGTAGCCCCTGAACCAGGCTTCAATGACGACGAGTCCGGCGCGCAAATTGTCTTCGGCATTGCAAGGAGGGTTCGTCCTCCAAGTCCTTCATAGAAGATTGTAAACACCAAGAGTATTGTCCGGCTCTGCAAAATAAGCTTTCACATATTGCCATAGAGAGAATAATATTAACACAAATCAAATCTGCTGACGTATTCTGTAGTGCGTCATCACACTACAGCCAAGTCCTTCACTCGAATCATTTTCACTTTTCCACCTCAGCGTGTTTTGCGAGGCGGTTTCCATGGCACGTCTTGTCAAAGCAGAGATCGTGTACCCCCTTTTATGGTATTCTCATCAATACGGACATGGGTAATCCAACCGCGCCACTTATCATGGTGCTTGGGAGGCAAGCGAGTTTTACTAGGCAGGTGGGGACGCACAACCGCATCCGCCCATATAAGGGGACAAGGATCCACCTTTTTACCTACGCCTTCTTCCTCCTTTGCCTATCCATCTCCTGCGCACTCGAGCTACAGCGCCCAAGCCCGAACTTCCCACCTCAACCTTCTCCAGCAATGTCCGGAGCGGGAGGCAAGTGGATGGTCTCCTCCGCTACGGAGGGCCAAGTCAAGAAGCTAAGGAAGGCTGGATACCTGTCTAAGGACATCGCACACCGGCTTCCCAAAAAGGGGCAGCTTCTCCCCACCCCAAGGCCCCATGAGAGGGTAGTATTTCTCCCCCACTTCCTCCGCGGACTGGGTTTTCCACTCCACCCATTTGTCCGGGGGCTCATGTTCTACTACGGCCTGGATTTCCACAATCTGGCCCCGAACTTCATCCTTAACATCTCGGTGTTTATCATCGTGTGCGAGGCTTTCCTCCGCGTCCGCCCTCATTTCAGCCTCTGGCTCAAGACCTTCAACGTCAAGCCCAAGGTGGTGCGCGGCAGCCAGCTGGAGTGCGGAGGCGCCATGGCGGGCAAGATGGCCAACGTCCTATGGTTCGAGGGTTCTTTTGTGGAGACCCTAAAGGGGTGGCAATCCGGGTGGTTTTACATCACCGAGCCATGCGATCCGAACTGGATCGCAGCCCCCGAGTTCCGATCCGGACCCCCCACGCGGCTTATGTCCTGGAAAGAGACGGGCCTGTCGTGGGGTGACGAAAAAGAGGTGACCGGATTGCAAGCATGCATCCAGTCCCTGGTGAACAAGCCAATCCGGCTTGTTAATGTAATCCAGGTTATGCTCGTCCGCCGGATCCTCCCGTGCCAACAACGGGATTTTAATCTGTGGGAGTTCGACCCGGCGCAGCACCAAACCCTTTGCAGGATCTTCGACACGATGTACGAAGATGCCTGGAAGGTGCTATTCAAGGGCGCCGTGGCTCCCGCATCCGCTTCCGAGGACCGCGGATACAGCTCGCAGTGTCACGCTAGCGAGGTAAGCTATCTTCACCTTTTACAGGACGTTAAGCTCTTTTCATAGTTTGACTCTATGCGGGATCTAAACTCCCTTACCTTTGACAGGCTTGGCGAGCAATATCCGGACCGATTAACTTTCCGGCTCCCCAGCTCTACTAGTGAAGCTATTGGTTCCGGCGCCTTATGTGGTACCGGAGAAGAAGGCCAAGAAGAAGAAGACCACGGGGACTCGAAAGAGTGCCCATAACATGGTGGTGTCGGACTCGTCATCCGACGAGTCCGAGACGCCCTCTTCCCGTGAAAACGAGGAGGAGGAAGAAGAAAACGCTCCCCCCCAGCGGAGGGAGGAGAGAAGAGGAAGGCCGCCCCAATGGGGGGGGCCGAGTGGTCTAGGAAAAGGAAGACCCCTCCGCCGGACTACGCCCCCAACGCCGAAGAGGGCAAAGAGGAGTGGCCAAACAGGAGTGGCCAAACAGGGCCAAGCGTCCGGCGAAATCGTAAGTTTGGATATGAGAATAACTCATGATGTTCCTTTGTTGCACAGCTTTCCCTAATGTCGAATGTAATTATGCAGTCCGCCCCGGGCCGAATTCGACGAATCGTCGGGCGGCTCCCTGGACTCATCGGACGTGAACTCAGTTCCGCCCGCTGTCTCCCCCCGCACTGCAAACGACATCGAAGTGGCATCGCGACAAGCTCCAGGGTAGGAGGAGGTGGTCCCGGAGGAGCCGCAAGGCAACCTCCCGGACTCCAGGAGTGAAGGGGATAAGGCCCCCCAGGGCTCCAAGTCCGGCTTTGTGCCGGACACCGCGGCGGAATCTTCCACAGTTTCGGACCGCGGTAGGCGAACTCCTTTCAAGAGGAGCAAGCCTTCTGGGCCGGCGGCCTCCATCCAACCGGAGGTGCCGGACAATCTGCTGGAGGTGCTTGACAACGCCTCCATCGAAGAGGGGCACCGTACTATTATGAGTACGGTGCTCTAGAAGGTTCAGTCCGCCAAGAGCGGACTGACTGAAGCCTGTGCTAGCCTTCTAACAGGCTTCGAGGTAAGTAAAAATATGTAAAAATATTACCATATAGATAGTAGCCCCTGATGCTCTGTTTGGCATTCGGAAAGAAAAGCCGAATAGAGGATCTAGTAAATATCGCAGGAGTCTAACTAAAAAGGAGTCAATATACGTATACAGGCTTCGCTGCTGGCCACCGCCACACTAACTGCAGAGGTGGGTGCCCTGAAGCAGAGCCTCAAGCGGACCGAGCAAGAGCTCGGCCATGCCAAACGGCAGCTCGAGGAGAAAGAAGGTAAGAGATACCTTATAGAAAAATGCCTGTGGGAAGGCGCAATTGCAAAAAATCACAGGAGTATACTGCTTATTATAGGGGCCACAACTAAGGTGGCGACCCTCAAGCAGGCGCTGTCTGAGGCCGAGAAGAAAGCGGCCACGGAGCATGCTGAGCGGGATAAATTTGAGGCGCAGGTCAGTGAGGTGCGGCAAGAGCTTCAGGTTCTCATGCAAAAACATGAGAGTTTGGAGCTCGACTCGAAGACGCGAGCGTCCGAGCTGGCTGCGGCCCTTAAAACTGCCAAATCTGCCAAGGCCGAAGCCCAGAAGGCCCTCCAGGAATTGGATGCGGTGAAAAAGATAGCGGCGGGTAAGGCATTCTATATGCAAAGCAGACATATAAAAGTAAACTACTTGTTACTTACCCGAATCCGGAGCTCTCCAGGGGCATTCGCAGATCTTCCCCGCAGCATATTCGGTCCAAACTGGACGGGCCCTGAGTATTCTTTTTGAATGGCTTTTTCCGCTAACTGGATTTATAGCCTTTGAATCCGGCATTGATTGTCGTGTCTTCATTGCTGTCGCTGTTAACGCGCCGTTTTTGCTTATTCTGACGTGTCCTGCCACTTTTGTCCTTGGTATCCGAATTACCAGGATTCTTTGATAAGTTGTTACTGCGAGCTAGCCAGCTGTCTTCTCCCGCGCAAAAGAGGGTCATGAGTGTCGTTAGGGCTGCCATGGATTTCGGCTTTTCCTGTCCCAGGTGCCGGGCAAGCCACTCTTCGCGGATGTTATGCTTGAAGGCTGCTAGGGCCTCTGCGTCCAGACAGTCGACTATCTGGTTTTTCTTTGTTAGGAGCCATGTCCAAAATTGTCTGGCCGATTCCTCTGGCTGTTGAATTATGTGGCTTAAGTCGTCGGCATCCGGCGGTCGCACGTAAGTGCCCTGGAAGTTGTCGAGGAATGCGGCTTCCAGGTCATCCCAAGAACCGATTGAGTCTGCTGGCAAGCTGTTAAGCCAATGCTGGGCCGGTCCTTTAAGTTTGAGCGGGAGGTATTTGATGGCATGTAGATCATCGCCGCATGCCATGTGGATGTGAAGGAGATAATCCTCGATCCATACCGCCGGATCTGTTGTGCCATCGTATGATTCGATGTTTACGGGTTTGAAACCCTCTGGGATTTTATGATCCATTACTTCATTCGTGAAGCATAGTGGGTGTGCGGCGCCTCTGTACCGGGCTATATCACGACACAGCTCGGAAGAGCTATATCTGTTGTGTTCGGCCCGGCCGGATTTGTTGTATCCGGTGTGAAGATCATTGTCACATGCCGTAGGGCGCCTGCGCGATCCATAGATCGATCTTGTTTGTCTTGCCTTATCCTCCAGTATGTCTCATTGGTCGGGCGCATTTTCCCGTGCCTTAGTTGAGCGGTGTCGGGGCATGGCTTGGGTGGAGGGCCGAGAGGCCTCTCTGTCGCGGCCGCGAGGTGGCCGGTCTCCCATGTCATGCGCTGGTGATGTAGGTGCTTCCTCCTCTGATCAGGGTAATGGCCTGCTCTTCGGGTAACTCTTGGAGGGGCGTTCGAGTTCATACTATTCGGCCGCAAGGACTTTAGTCCATCTATCAGCTAGCAAATCTTGGGCAGCTCTAAGCTGTTGATGCTTTTTCTTGAGGCTGCTTGCCGTGGCTAAAAGCCTGCGTTTAAAACGCTCTTGTTTGGCGGGGTTTGATGGTATGATGAATTCGTCTTCATCGAGGCTTGCCTCGTCTTCGGAGGGAGGCGTATAGTTATCATCCTCGACCTCTCGGTCTGCCGCTCTCTCATGAGGGCTGGCTTCTCCATCTTCCTGTGCCGAATCTTGCTGAGGTGGGTGTTCTTCGGTGCTATCCGGGGTAGTATTATCTCCCGTGCCGGAATCACCGTTTTTGCTTTGGCGGGATTTAGAGCGGCGCCGCTGACGCCGACGCTTTGGCTGTTTCTTGGGGGCGTCATCCCCCACTGTTCCATCACCATCTCCATCTTTTGGAGTATCCACCATATATATGTCATATGATGAGGTGGCCTTGCAGAGCCCTACAGGTGCTGGTTCCTGTTCGTCTCCTACATCGTCGTCCATGCCATCGATGTCTTCGGAGCTGAAGTCAAGCATGTCGGTTAGATCGTCGACAGTGGCTACAAAGTGGGTGGTGGGTGGGCTTTGAATTTCCTCATCGTCCGTATCCCACCCTCGCTGACCGTAGTCTGGCCAGGGCTCTCCTGATAAAGAGAGAGACTTAAGAGAATTCAGTATGTCGCCAAAAGGCGAATGCTGAAAGATGTCTGCAGCGGTGAACTCCATTATCGGTGCCCAATCGGATTTGATTGGAAGGGGCGCGGGGGGTTCGGAGTCCGGGGAGGAGTCCGGATCCTTGGAGTCACGGGTCGTGCAGAGTGCGGGGCTAGCGTTTGGCTCGATCACTTTCGGGATCGCAGCCCCCGATGTGATGTCCAACCGCTCATCCTCGATTGGCGCAATGGGCTCCGAGTTAGGGGTCGGAACCGATGCGTGTGCGGCCTCCAGGACACTGTCCGGGGGCAGAGCTAGATCATGCCCCTCGAGATAGTGCGGCGTGCTTGGCCATGGCTCGAGCCCGTCGAAGATCAAGTCTCTGCGGATGTCAGCCATGTAGTTTAAGCTTCCAAACCTGACTTGATGGCCAGGGGCGCAACTTTCGATCTGTTCCAGGTGGCCGAGCGAATTGGCCCGCAGAGCGAAGCCGCCGAAGACGAAGATCTGTCCGGGGAGCAAAGTCTCACCCTGGACCGCATCATTGTTGATGATCAAAGGAGCCATCGGGCCTAAAGGCGACGACGCAGAGGAACTCTCAATGAAAGCACCAATGTCGGTGTCAAAACCGGCGAATCTCGGGTAGGGGGTCCCGAACTATGCATCTAGGCCGGATGGTAATAGTAGGCAGGGAACACGATGTTTTACCCAGGTTCGGGCCCTCTTGATGGAGGTAAAACCCTACGTCCTGCTTGATTAATATTGATGATATGGGTAGTACAAGAGTAGATCTACCACGAGATCAAGGAGGCTAAACCCTAAAAGCTAGCCTACGGTATGATTGTTGTATATGGAGTTGATTGCCTACGGACTACAACCCTCCGGTTTATATAGACACCGGATATGGTTAGGGTTACATAGAGTCGGTTACAATGGTAGGAGATCTTGAATATCCGCATCGCCAAGCTTGCCTTCCATGCCAAGGAAAGTCCCATCCGGACACGGGACGAAGTCTTCAATCTTGTATCTTCATAGTCCAGGAGTCCGGTTGAAGGTATAGTCCGGCTAACCGAACACCCCCTAATCCAGGACTCCCTCAAGCAGGCTTTCGAATGTGATGGGAACAAGGTAAAGATTAATTGATGGTTTTGGTTTCGAGGCCCGAAACGGCTCCCGATGAGTTTAGTGGAACATAAATTTCAAGTACTACACTACTCAAATGCGTAAATATTGAGTAGTATGTTACTGTCAAAAATTGGCACAAAATACGAAGGAGACCAATGGAAGTACTACTAGCAACCCATGATTTAACTACTCGCATGCGCGCAGTGGAGTAATAATGTCTTTCTTCCACCCTCACGTCCACTCAATTTGCATGCGCTGTATTAATAGACCATCAATGAAGTGACCGACTTTACACGTGTCAAATTATCACATGGGGTGGATCTTGGTACAGAATTCCGTCCGCTTGCGTACCCGCGTGTGCGTGCGAGGAATGAGTGCGTGCATGGCGTGCGTGCACATCTTCGCTTCGTGCATGTACCGCCAGTATGGCTCAGGGAGGACGAGTACATTCTTCTGGAACTAGCAACACGTCATTGTGATCAATCCATGCAAGGAGGTCGCGACAACGCCTACACATGTGCTTCATGAACTGTAAGTGAGACACTGTGTAGCATGCCATTGGTATGCTAGTTTACGTGTTTTGCACAAACTCGAAATACTAGTAAGGTACACGTGTATTGCACGCATCAGATTTTGCAACCAAATTATGAATAAATTCCACACCATAGCATGTAAGCTCTGAGTCATATATGCCTGATGTAGCCCTTCGTTTAATTCTTATAGTTCATCTCATTCAAAATCAATTAGTTTTTATAAAAAAGCTAAGAACGTGGGAATAGGAAAAACATGGGATTATAGTGGAATGTTGTCTTGAATCCTATAGGATTGTACGAGTGTTTGATTGTGCATAGAAAAAACGCAGAATTATTTCAAAGAGGTTTGAGTGGATGGGATGTTTCCTATGAAATCTAGTGCAAATGAATCATATGGAAAATTTCCTATGGTTTACAATCCTACGAATCAAACAACCAAGATAGGAAAAATTCCTAATGATTAGAATCCTCCAAAATTCCTTTGAGAATCCTTTGAATCAAAGAAGCCCTTAATATATTTTATGATTCATGGAATTGTGCGTTGTAAAGCATAAAGTAAAAACAAATAATGACAATTCAACTAGAAAAAAAATTTGGGCCGTTATGATACGGAAGAATCTAGAACAAAATAGAACCACGGTTGTTTTGAGGTTTGTGCATTATGCTTAAGTTCAACCATGAAGTCTCCTAGATTGTACATGTGGCAAAATCCGGTGGGTGGGCTAGAAGATGGTGCGAGGGGCCGAGTGGAGGGAGACTATGAAGGAATGCACAAGTGGAGATCGGTATTTAGAGAGAGGGGGCGAACACGTGCGCTGATGCGCGTAGTGATGGGGCCATGAAAAATAAATGAGCTAGGGGGCCAAGCATTGCTAATCCTTTATGAGGAGGGTCAATTCATGAACTTTAACCATTTTAGCAGCAATTGTCTAATGATCACATTCATATTAGCCTTGATATATAGGGATGTTAGGGGGGGAGGGGGCAGGGCCCTTACTGCCCCCTGCCTTCGCCATTGTGCACGCGTCCGAGAGATGAAGAGGAAGGCATGGATGATGAGAGGGGGACGTTGGATACATAATTAATGTGGGTGTATTAGCTATATATGCTAATCCTATATAGAGATATATAGATTGATCGATGTGGACGTGGGAAAGAGGGTGAGACCTCACTGGATATATTGATTGATCGATTTGTGTGGAAAACTATGAAAGACCTAGCTATATACACACATACATAGAGGAACATCGATCGTTGCGCATACACGCGTGAGAGATAAAGAATGCCCGATATGATGGAGAGGGGGATGTGTGTTGGTGTGTGCCTTCATGGGAGACCGACCTGAAGAAAAAGATTGCATACGTGCGATGGATAATGCCGACTGGTAGTGTGTGTGCATGCATGCACGAGAGAAAGTTAGTGGTACAATTATAAAAAGAAGACTACTGTGTGGGTGTAAAAGAATAGCTGAATAGGTGAGGTCACAATCAATGTAAAGTTGAATTCAAATATTTGAATAAGAGATCCTGATGTTTGAAACCCATGCATGCATGAATATAACGGAGATCTGCGCGGTGTGGTTTGGAAACAAGCATGTTGTAATGTATACATATTGAACAAGGTTAGACTAATTTGAATTTGAGATATCGATGGCACACATCTTTTGGCCATGTCACATCCGTGCATGGACACACAATTCTAATTGGAGATGATGGGCGGCTTTTGCATCACATATCTATATCTATACCCCTATATATATTATATATTTTTTATATTGTGTGCGTTTAAATTTAACTTTGAAAGATGGTCGTTGGATGAGGCGAATCCGATGGTCCAAAGATGGCAAATTTGAGCACTACTGGCCGTTGGATATCATCTAGATTCCACCAGATTTCGCCACATGTATAATCTAGAAGACTAGATGGTTGAACTTAAGCATAATGCACAAACATCAAAACACAAGCACTTCTTATTTGTTCTAGAATCTTCCATATCAGAATTGCCCAAATGTTTTTCTACATGATTTGCCATTATTTGTTTTTACATTATGTCTTACGACGCACAATTCCATGAATCTTAAAATAGATTAGCTTTCTTATAAAAACTAGATGATTTTGAATGAAATGAAGTATAAGAATTAAATGAACATCTACATCATGCATATATGACTCAAAGCTTGCATGCTATAATGTGGTATTTATTCACAATTTGGTTGCCAAATCTCATGCGTGCAATGCACATGTACCTTACTCTAGTCTAAATGGTGTTTGTGTGTGTGTTGTGCGTGTTGAGGTGCAAATTGTCTTTTTTGGTACACGTTAAGCTTGTTCTGCCGAAATTTTAAGCCGCGCCTTGTTATGCCGAAAATTCAAGCTAGCGTCTCTGTCTATCGCGCTGCGAAACTCCCGCCTCTTCAACCCGCGCCTTGTTAGCCTGAAATATTTAAGATATATCTTTGTCTCATTGTGCTCCGACAACTTCCTCCATGTCAACACACGCCTTGCTATTCTGAAATTACAAAGGGCCGAAAACTCCCACCTCCTGTGAAATCCAGACACGCGAAATGCCCGTGGTACCCCTGAACCGAAAGAACCGCCTCAAATCGGTGGGGTTACTTTCATAACTTACCCCACATTTCGGACAAGCGCGTCTCTAAGCCATGGTTCCCCACTGCCATCCCATCCGCCCACCCATTCGTACACCGAGGCCACGAAAACCCGTGACCAAACCCCACTCCCTGCTCCGTCCGCCACCTAGTCGGAGCCTCTTCCCCGACGACGTCGTCCACAGCAATACCTCGATGTCCCTCATCCACCGTACCGGAAGAGGATCCGTCGTCGATCTCATCATCCTGCCGGTTCAGCCACCCCGTCCTCCACCTCCAAGGAGCTGCCCCGACGTTCCCCTCATCTTTCGCGCCACCTCCATTCCCACACCATCGTCTTCACTTGCACCACCGGAAGAGCATCATCATCACTGTTTCCTCGGATGAAGTTGTGGCCTAATCAGCGCCACCAAAGAGGTTGTACACTAATCGTCGCATTTTCTTCTTGATTCGATCTCACGGTGCTGCCAGCGCTCGGTCCTGAGCCGACACAGCACGGCTCCATCCACGGTGGCGGCGCCAGCCACTTCCTCCACGGCGTTGCTCCCTCGGCGGCGACGTCCACATTAGTAGGACCTGCTGCTACTTTAGCTCTCGCTCGCGCTGCTGCTCTGCTCTTGCTCTATGTCCCCTGCGAGGTCTGCTCTTGCTATTGCTCTGATTTAGCTGCACTTCAGTCGACTGAATCGACTTTTGGGTCAGTCGATTTTCAGGTGGTGTGGGGCTCGCCGGGGTGAAGGAAGAACCAACCGCAGCGGGGAGGGGGGCTCACCGGAGAGATACCCCACTATCTATCTTAGGGTTCAGGATGGGGGCGGTGGTCGCCGGCGGTGGCGGGGCGTTGGCGGGGCGGTGGCGTGGGGATCGCCGGAGAAAAAGCTCGGCACGGGGTGGCCTCGAGGGATGGCCTGGGCGGCGGCGGACCGGCGGTGGGGAGTGTTTTCGGGGCGGGCGGGGCGGCGCACCACCGGCCGCGGGCGGCGGGGGGCTGCTGTTTGGCCGGCTCAGGGGGGTGGAGGTTGAAGATGAACCGCAGGCCCTTGATTTCGTATGCAACGGCTGCAAAATTGACTGACCAGAGATGAAAAAGTCAGTCGACCGACGTGTAGCCTCACCTTGCTAGTGCGTTTAGTTTTGACAGCAAAATTCAGTTTCGGCAGCAAAATTCAGTTTCGACAGTTAAGTTCAGTTTCGACAGTTAAGTTTAGTTTCAAGAGTCAAGTTCAGTTTCGATAGTTAAGTTCAGAGATGAGCGGCTGATGTATTTTACATCTAGCACTTTGTGGTTATGTATTTTACATCATGTATTGGAGATGCTATTAGAATTCCACTCAGGTTAACGTTGTTCGTTGTCTCTCTTGTCCTGCTTCAGCCTCAGCGTCGTACAACTCACCGGAGCTGCTCCAACGATGAAACCCTCCATCACAGCGGAGCAGTACCTCGGGCTCCGTCTCCAGACGCCTAAGATCTTCTTCCCCTCCTCCGACAGCCAAGTCAGCCGGAGCATCCTAATCGGCCAACCCAATCATGCTGAGATCGACATGGCTTCGCCAAAGAGGTTCTACACTTGTTGCATCTCTTTTTTACTCTACATGTTATATATATTGTCCACTGAGCACTCATAGTAACGGGAAATACGATTATTTTATCCTACTATATGACAAGAAGTGAGGTACTAGGCAACTTAGCTATCCATGATGGACTCTCTTGAATGCCATCATAATTCATCTCTGCGTGTTTCAGCTATGCATTTGTCGATGGGCCTGGGAGTTGAGCTAGTATGGCAGTGGCATGGGTCCAAAGTAACAGAAGTAGCACAAAAAAAATTTTTAGTGTAGTATTTTCCTTGCTCAAGCCTGCTTACTAGAATTACCAGTGCTTGAAAGGAAAAGTGAATGAAAAACATCGGAATTGGAAAGTTTCCTATGGTACTACTTTTCATGAATTTGGTGAAAGGAATGGAGCAAAGGAAAACTGTAGGATTTGTTCCTTTAGTGTCTCCTTGAAAGAAAAACCATAGGAATTCTTATTTCCACTTCTCCTTTTCATATTCCTATTCATCAAGCACAAGACTAAGAGATAGTAGCATAATAGCATTATAACCGTACATTTTCTTGTGGTTTGACTTAATCTCACCATGATTTTTTGCATCCTGTGATCTTCCAATTGTTGTGAATCAAACACCCAAATTGGCAGAAATCCTGTGTTTTTAAATTCTCTATTTTGCACGTGCAATCCTATCCTATTCCTTTCTATTTCCTATCCCTGCATTGTTAGAATCCTCAAATTCAAACAAGCCCTTACTCAATTACTTCTGTTACAGATATGTGTCAAAGAAAACCTTGTGTGGTTTGTCCTGCTCCTGCGACGCTGTGTTCCACCCCAGCTCAGCTGCTCCAACGACGGAAGGTTTCACCACAGCAGGGATCCACTCTCCAGACTGTCTTTCGCCGCCTCAGATCTTCTTCTCCGCCGCCGGCAGCCACGGCAACTGCATTACCATCATCAACTGAGCAGATGACCTTGAGGACTACACGGGTCCGCAAGAGAGGTCGCACTCTTCCGTGTCTGCTTACGTTATGCGTCGCTTAATATGATGACATGCTACATTATCGTCGTGTTCACCTATTAGACTCCGAGTCAGTTCCAAACTAATGCTGAAACTTGCGTTTTTAAATGGTTGTGGGGTACATATTGGGGCAGCAATCAGTACTATCTGTCTACTATCTGGTTAATCTCCGGTGTCTACTATGAGTTTCATGTTGGGTGCAAACAAACATTAAAGGAGCCATTATCTGTATTTTTGAACTAAAGCTATTACCTGCCTGCTATCATTGGTTTTGGGTCTATCCACAGTTTGCTACCATCACTCTGGATTTGTGCATGCACTCCTTACATAATCTCACTATGTTTTATTCCTATGCATGCCAGTTATTGTACACAATGAAACTGATCATGTAGAGCAAAAGAGAGGAGCCTTGCGTGGCAATAAAATTTCATGCAGACGTCGTTCCATGGTGGGTGCAAAGGCAGCCCCCCCTCCACCCATTTCGGATCGTAATCAAGAGGAAGATAACTGTTATGAGGGGGATTCAGAAGGAGAAGACCACTCCTATTTACCCCATGAGGTCTTCGCTCTAACTTGGCATGATGATGTTGGTAATATCATGCATATGGTGCCTTGCATTGCTTACTATATACATTAAAGATGGCATCTGCTTAGTTTAGACATGCTTTGTGTCAATGCCATCTGTTTAGTTTCTTTATCGTATATGTGAATCATGCAATGCCATCTTGTCTAGCCAGGCATCATATATGTGAATTTTGCAATGCCACCCTAGTTAGCCAGTCATCTAATATGTGAATTATATCATGCCATCATTTTTTATTACATGTTAAATTTGTCAACAATTTTAGTACATTCAATTACTCTTCCTGTGCATCAGCCATTTGGCACGGTCATGGAAAAATCTGGAGTGGAAACAAGGTCTTAAGAGTAGACAATGCTATCTGACGAAGCACATGTCTTGCTGGTTACCGATAGCTCCTTAGAGAAGGATTCAGAGACAGATGACCAGTCATATTCCCCCCCCCCCCGAGGTGCATGCCCTAACTTGGCAGGGTTATGTTGCTCATATCGTGCGTATGGTATCTTGCATTGCTATGTCATTTGCTTAGTTTAGACATGCGTTGTGTGAATGCCACCTATTTAGTGTCCAATTACCATATATGTGAATTATGCAATGCCATCTTGTTGTAAGACATTATATATGTGAATTATGCAATGTTATCTTGTTGCAAGGCATTATGTATGTGAATTATGCAATGCCATGCTGTTTAGGCAAGCGTCATTTATGTGAATTATATCATGCCGTCCTTTTTTTGTATTTCTCATTGCTTTTGTCGACAATGTTTGTATATTCAACTGCTCTTCCTATGCATCAGCCATTTGAATTGGTGATGGAGAAATGTGGAGTGAAAACAAGGTCTTCAGAGAAGACAATCCTACCTGCTGCAGCAGATATCTTGCTGGTTACAGATAGCTCTTCAGAGGAGGATTCAGAGGTAGATGACCAGTCCTATTATCCCCCTGAGGTGTATGCTCAAACTTGGCAGGGTTATATTACTCATATAATGCATATGTTGTATTGGAATGCTTAGTTTTTACATCATATACACAATATTGAATGCTATCTCCTTAGTTGACACAGCATATATGCGATTGCCCTCTGCTCACTTCCTTAGTATATAAATCATATATTTGAATTATGTCATGCTTTGGTGTTTACATAGACATCATGTATCTGAATTATGGCATGCCAACCCATTTTCTAAAGACATGATATAGTTATATCATCTCATCCTGTTTACATAGTCATCATATTTAAATTATGTCATTCTATCCGTGAATTATATCATGCCATCATGTTTCCATCGAAGGCATGTTTGTGATTTATGGCATGCCAACCACTTTAATAGACACATCGTATAGTTATATCATGTCATCCTGTTTACATAGTCATCATATTTTGAAGTATGTCATCCTATCCTGTTTAGTTAGCCATCATACATGTGAAATTGTGTCATGCTATCCTGTTTAATTAGCCATCATATATGTGAAATTATGTCCTGTTATTCTGTTTGCTTAGACAACATAAATGTGAATTATTTCATGCCCTGTTTTCTTCCCTACTATCCATTGCACCTGTCTATCTTACAATGTCTGTACATTCAATTACTTTTCTTGTTTATCAGCCATTTCAATTGGAGGGAGTGACGGCAGTATCTGTGGGAGTAAAAACACGGCCTTCAGAAAAGATCGTGCCACCTGTCGATGCAGGTAGAACCACGGTTGTACTTTCCCAAGAACCAGCCCCGCCACACATAACCCACACTCATGCAGATTGTACCCCTACCCAGTTGGACAGAGAACCAGCTACACCCGTTCAAACCCCAACCCCAGCAGATAGACACCCAGTTCCCGTTGACACAACACCGTCTCCACCACAGAGCACCCAAACACGAGCAGTTAGTAAGGCAACTGCAGTGCCCAAATCAAGAGGAACACCACTCCGAACCCGAAGTCAACGCTTAAAGCAGAAGAAGAATTGTTCTCAGGTCAGGTTCCGTAGCTATGGTTCATACTACTTTGCTCTTGCATCACTGTATTTACTGATACCAACTAATTTGAAATTTGAAGGATACAATTGAAACTCCAATGGCGCAACATGTATGTTTTAAACATGTTTCTTCAACGTGTTTGGCTGTTTGCTATTGTAACTTGCTCTATGTTGATTTCAGTTTCAATTGAATAAACAGTTATGTTCTCATGCCATGCACATTACAAGTGTTGTTATTGCTGTGTAGTTTCCCACACTTATATTCTGTCTATGCTGCTTTGTCTTAAATAGATATGATTCGAACTATATCTATCTTGATTTGGCAACATAAACTAGAATGATATAGACCATACAGTGACCATACTACATAGATATATGTTTGTTTCATGCTGTTATCCTGTCCACCTTACTACTGAACTGGTAAACCTGAGATGTGTTTGTTTGTTTCTCTTTTAGAACGTAGATAAAATATTGGAGAAGAGTACCCTGTTATGCAATGGTAAAGGAAGTAATGTAGATAAGGTTCAAGATAGTGAGACATCCCTGTTGGTCTCCAAGAAAGCTGATAAAAACTATATTGAAGACACTGAGACAACCCCAAAGTCCTGTCTCGATGTAGTGTTCGAGTACTGGCTACCACTGCTGGCACCAGCTCTTCGAACTCGTTGCCTGAATCAGTTTGGCTTCTTGAGTCTCGACTTCAAGTTGAAAGACATCGATCAGATGTTATGCGACAGGAAGCTGAAGGACTGAGGAAGTCCCTGCAGAATTCAGATGCATACTTTCTGGTGCAACAGCAAGCGCTGGAGGACTTAAGCGCCAAACAAGAGAAAGTTAATAAGCTTGCTAAGCATCTTGCCAGCATTATGGGTACCCAGGATATTGTTTCTTGAGCTCTTCTGAAGTGGTTTCAGTTCTGGACTTGTTTTGCTGCGGCGTTTATATGCTGCTGTGTTCCCTATATTGGCACTGGTGGCGAACTTTGATGCCCAGTGGATGTAATATGTGTAATAGCCGTGATAGCCTAGTGTAAGTTGCTTGCTTATTTATTTCCTTCTTGTCTTGTTTATTTGTTTGCTTGTAGTCAGTGCAGTTCTTTTTCTGCGGTTTGCTAGTGGCTGCAATAACCTATTTTTTAAAACTAGGCCACAATAACCATGGGCTAATATTTACTGTAGTGACACTGGGCCTCCTACGGTCCATAGAAACTATGGGCCTTCTACGGGCCGTATAAACAGTGGGCCTTCTGCCGGCCGTAGAAGCAGTGGGCCTTCTACGGGCCGTAGAAACAATGGGCCTTCTATGGGACGTATCACCAATGGGCCTTCTATGGGCCGTATCATCAATGGGCCTTATACGGGCCATATCATCGATTGGCCAAACATGGGCCGAACAGACCGCATTCTGGCCATAAACGGGCTAGAGTTGGAATCGTCCGTTCATGGGCCGACCATTACGGGCTATCGTTAATAGGCTGTATTTGATGACGCTATGAAAACGGCCCAACGTATTAACGGACCACAAACGGGCCGACTGTAACCACGGGCTGATTTGGCCCACAAGCAGAAAATGACAGTTACGAGCCGTAAGTAAACGAATGCTGGAGATGAGCCCAAGAATAAATGCGCACTAAAGAAGGCCGGAAGATAACATGGGCTGGAAACGGCTAATGACCCACAAGTATAGGGGATCTATCATAGTCCTTTCGATAAGTAAGAGTGTCGAACCCAATGAGGAGCAGAAGGAAATGATAAGCGGTTTTCAGCAAGGTATTCTCTGCAAGTACTGAAATAAGTGGTAACAGATAGTTTTGTGATAAGGTAAATTGTAACGAGCAACAAGTAACAAAAGTAAATAAGGTGCAGCAAGGTGGCCCAATCCTTTTTGTACGAAAGGACAAGCCGGACAAATTCTTATATAAGGAAAAGAGCTCCCGAAGACACATGGGAATATCGTCAAGCTAGTTTTCATCATGCTCATATGATTCGCGTTCGGTACTTTGATAATTTGATATGTGGGTGGACCAGTGCGTGGGTGCTATTCTTACTTGAACAGGCATCCCAGTTATGATTAACCTCTATTGCAAGCATCCACAACTACAACAAAAGTATTAAGGTAAACCTAACCATAGCATGAAACATATGGATCCAAATCAGCCCCTTACGAAGCAACGCATAAACTAGGGTTTAAGCTTCTGTCACTCTAGCAACCCATCATCTACTTATTACTTCCCAATGCCTTCCTCTAGGCCCAAATAATGGTAAAGTGTTATGTAGTCGACGTTCACATAACACCACTAGAGGTTAGACAACATACATCTCATCAAAATATCGAACAAATACCAAATTTACATGACTACTAATAGCAAGACTTCTCCCGTGTCCTCAGGAACAAACGTAACTACTCACAAAGCATATTCATGTTCATAATCAGAGGGGTAATAGTATGCATAAAGGATCTGAACATATGATCTTCCACCAAGTAAACCAACTAGCATCAACTACAAGGAGTAATCAACTCTACTAGCAACCTACTAGCACCAATCCCGGACTTAGAGACAAGAATTGGATACAAGAGATGAACTAGGGTTTGGAGATGAGATGGTGCTGGTGAAGATGTTGATGGAGATTGCCCTCTCCCGATGAGAGGAGCGTTGGTGATGACGATGGTGATGATTTCCCCCTCCCGGAGGGAAGTGTCCCTGACAGAACAGCTCTGTCAGAGCCCTAGATTGGTTCCGCCTCGTGGCGGCGGAGTCTCGTCCAGAAAGGTTGCTTATGATTTTTTTCTCATCGAAAGACTTCATATAGGAGAAGATGGGCGTCGGAGAGCCACCAGGGGGCCCAGGAGGTAGGGGGGCGTGCCCAGGGGGGAGGGGCGCGCCCCCCACCCTCGTGAGCAGGGTGTGGCCCCCCTGGCTTTCATCTTTGGCGACGATTTTTCTTTATTTATTTTAAGATATTCCGTGGAGTTTCAGGACTTTTGGAGTTGCGCCGAATAGGTCTCCAATATTTGCTCCTTTTCCAGCCAGAATTCCAGCTGCCGGCATTCCCCCTCTTCATGGTAAACCTTGTAAAATAAGAGAGAATAGCCATAAGTATTGTGACATAACGTGAAATAACAGCCCATAATGCAATAAATATTAACATAAAATCATGACGCAAAATGGACATATCAACTCCCCCAAGCTTAGACCTCGCTTGTCCTCAAGCGAAAAGCCGATAACAATAAATATGTCCTCATGTTTAGAGGCAGAGGCGTCGATAAAAATAAAATATGGACATGAAGGCATCATGATTGTTTCATAACAACAACATATATAGATTTGTCATATGATTACTTAGGTTCAAGTGATGATCTTTTCACAATGAAAAAGTATGAATCAGAAACCTTATTAGGCGCTAACAAATTATAACCTCAGTCATTGAAGCAATTGCAATTTATCATAACATCGGAAGGAGTCTATGTCAGAGCTTAAAAGCAAGTCCACATACTCAACTATCACTTAGTCCTTTATAATTGCTAACACTCACGCAATACTTGTGGTTATGAAGTTTCAATCAGACACAGAGAAAGATTGGGGCTTATAATGCTGCCTCCAAACTTATTCACCTCTGGGTGATGTCAACAATAATAGTTCATGCTAACATACATCCAATTGGATATATATATCAGGATCACCCCACCATGAAGTGCTTGCCAAAGGATAAAATGAAAAAGGGAAAGGTGAAGATTACCTTCACTCTTGCATAAGATAGAGGATAATAATAAAAGATAGGCCCTTCGCAGAGGGAAGCAGAGGTTACCATGCGCTTTTATGGTTGGATGCACAAAATCTTAATGCAAAATAACGTCACATTATATTGCCCCTTGTATGTGAACCTTTATTATGCAGTCCGTCGCTTTTATTGCGTCCACAACAAGTTCGTACAAAGCTTATTTCTCTGAACTAATAAGTCATGCATATTTAAAGAGAAATTTTTATTGCTTGCACCGATGACAACTTACTTGAAGGATCTTACTCAATCCATAGGTAGATATGGTGGACTCTCATGGCTAAACTGGTTTAAGGGTATTCGGAAGCACAAGTAGTATCTCTACTTGGTGCTGAGAATTTGGCTAGCATGAGGTGGAAAGGCAAGCTCAACATGTTTGAATGATCCATGACAATATACTTTAACTGAGATGCGAGAAGACATAACCCATTACGTTGTCTTCCTTGTCCAACATCAACTCTTTAGCATGTCATACTTAATGAGTGCTCCCAATTATGAAAGATGTCAATGATAGTATATCTATATGTGAAACCTCTCTCTCCTTATTACTTCCTATTAATTGCCACGATGACTAAAGCTATATTTGCCAACTCCTATCAACTTTTTAATCATCATACTCTTTCTATGTGAAGTCATTACTCTCAATAAGATCAATATGAGCTCTTTGTTTCTTTTTATTCTTTCTTTTATTCACTCAAGATCATGGCAAAATAATCAAGCCCTTGACTCAACACTAATCTTTATTATATATAGCTCACGGACTAGATTGCATAGAGGGATCATAAAGCAAACTTCAAAACTAGATCATGTCGTGACTTTATTCTACTAAATCAAGATACTACTAAGAGGATCGAACTAAGAAAAACGGTAAAGATAGGAATTGTGATGGTGATACGATACTGGGGCACCTCCCCCAAGATTGGAAGTTGCCAAGGGGAGTGCCCATACCCATGTGATGAGGTCTCCTTCTTTGTTGTTGGAGGTGGAGGTGTTGTTGATGACGCAAGCTTGTCGTCCCCTTCCATGGCATAGGCTCACCCTCATAGAAGGATGATCGAGTCTCCGGAATTCTCAAATCTGCAACGGAAAAAGCTCGTAATGAAAACAGGGGATATTTGCGTGATACGGGGGTCAAAACCTTCGGGAGAATATATAATGAATTTTTACCGACCAAAATACGTATCGTGCAGGAAAATGGAGTCAGGAGGGCACACGAGGTGCTCACGAGGTAGGGTGCACGCCCTCCACCCTCGAGGAGGGCTCGTGTCCTCCATGGACTGCTACCTATTTTTCTATTTTTCTAAATATTCCAAAACGGAGAAATATTGCCTTAAAAATTGTTTTGGAGTCGGTTTACTTAACGTACCACATACCTATTCCTTTTCGGTGTCTGGAACGTTCTGGAAAGTGTCCCTTATGTATTCCTCCGGGGATACGGTTTCAATAACATTGGTTTCAACATTTATAGGATTACCTGAGATATAGTGCTTGATTCTTTGACCGTTTACCACCTTCGGATTTGTGCCTTCGAAATTGTTTATTTTTATGACACCGAAACGATAGACCTCCTCGATAACATAGGGACCTTCCCATTTAGAGAGAAGTTTTCCTGCAAAAAAATCTTAAACGAGAGTTGTATAGCAATACATAATTGCCTACATTAAACTCACGCTTTTGTATCCTTTTGTCATGCCATCTTTTAACATTTTCTTTAAACATCTTGGCATTTTCATAGGCTTCGGTTCTCCATTCATCAAGTGAGCTAATATCAAATAACCTCTTCTCACCGGCAAGTTTGAAATCATAGTTAAGCTCTTTAATAGCCCAATATGCCTTATGTTCTAGTTCGAGAGGTAAGTGACATGCTTTTCCATACGGAGACATACCCATAGGATTCTTATATGCAGTTCTATATGCCCATAATGCATCATCAAGTTTCTTGGACCAATTCTTTCTAGACCTATTAACAGTCTTTTGCAAAATTAATTTGAGCTCTCTATTACTCAATTCTACTTGACCACTAGACTGTGGGTGATAAGGAGATGCAATTCTATGATTAACGTCATATTTGGCAAGCATTTTACGGAAAGCACCATGAATAAAGTGTGAACCACCATCAGTCATTAAATATCTAGGGACTCCAAACCTCGGAAAAATAACTTCCTTAAGCATTTTAATAGAAGTGTTATGATCAGCACTACTAGTTGGAATAGCTTCTACCCACTTAGTAACGTAATCAACAACAACTAAAATATGAGTGTATCCATTGGAGGCAGGAAAAGGTCCCATATAATCAAAGCCCCAAACATCAAATGGTTCAATAACAAGTGAATAATTCATAGGCATTTCCTGACGTCTACTAATATTACCAATTCTTTGACATTTATCACAAGATAAAACAAACTTACGGGCATCCTTGAAGAGAGTAGGCCAATAAAAACCAGATTGCAATACCTTATGTGCAGTTCTATCTCCAGCGTGGTGTCCTCCATAAGCTTCGGAGTGACACTTGCGTAGGATCTGTTCCTGTTCATGCTCAGGTACACAACGTCTAATAACACCATCTACTCCTTCTTTATAAAGATGTGGGTCATCCCAAAAGTAATGTCTCAAATCATAAAAAACTTTTTCTTTTGTTGGTATGTGAAGCTAGGTGGTATAAATTTAGCAACAATATAATTAGCATAATCAGCATACCATGGAGTTCTACGAGAAGTGCTTATGACATTTAATTGTTCATCAGGAAAGCTATCATCAATAGGTAGTGGGTCATCAAGAACATTCTCTAACCTAGATAAGTTGTCTGCAACTGGGTTCTCAGCTCCTTTTCTATCAACAATATGCAAATCAAATTCTTGCAGCAAGAGAACCCATCTAATAAGTCTAGGTTTAGCATCTTTCTTTTCCATAAGATATTTAATAGCAGCATGATCAGTGTGAATAGTTACTTTAGAATCAACAATATAGGGTCTGAATTTATCACAAGCAAACACAACTGCTAAAAGTTCCTTTTCGGTAGTAGCATAATTTCTTTGAGCATTGTCTAGAGTCTTACTAGCATAATGGATAACATTTAATTTCTTATCAACTCTTTGCCCTAGAACAGCACCTACAGCATAATCACTAGCATCACACATAATTTCAAAGGGTAAATTCCAATCAGGTGGCTGAACAATAGGTGCAGAGACTAATGCTTTCTTAAGTATTTCAAATGCTTCTACACAATCATCATCAAAGACAAATGGTACATCTTTTTGTAATAAATTAGTCAGAGGCCGAGAAATTTTTGAGAAGTCCTTAATGAACCTCCTATAAAATCCGGCGTGACCAAGGAAACTTCTTATACCTTTGATGTCCTTGGGACATGGCATCTTTTCAATAGCGTCAACCTTGGCTTTATCAACTTCAATACCTCTTTCAGAAACTTTGTGCCCCAAGACAATACCTTCATTAACCATAAAGTGGCACTTTTCCCAATTCAAGACAAGATTAGTTTCTTCACATCTCTGCAAAACTCGATCAAGATTGCTCAAGCAATCATCAAAAGAGGAACCATAGACGGAAAAGTCGTCCATGAAAACCTCACAAATCTTTTCACAAAAATCAGAGAATATAGCCATCATGCATCTTTGAAAGGTAGCAGGTGCATTACATAAACCAAAAGGCATACGTCTATAAGCAAAAGTACCAAAAGGGCATGTAAAAGTAGTCTTTGATTGATCTTTAGCCGACACAGGTATTTGAGAGAAACCAGAATAACCATCTAGAAAGCAATAATGTGTATGTTTGCATAATCTTTCTAGCATTTGATCAATAAAAGGTAAGGGGTAATGATCTTTCTTAGTGGCTTTATTTAATTTGCGGAAATCAATTACCATCCTATAACCTGTAATAATTCTTTGAGGAATCAATTCATCTTTATCATTAGGGACAACAGTAATACCTCCCTTCTTAGGGACACAATGGACAGGACTTACCCACTGACTATCAGCAACGGGATAAATTATACCTGCCTCCAGAAGCTTGAGTATTTCCTTCCTTACCACTTCTTTCATTTTAGGATTCAAACGTCGTTGAGGATCACATACTGGTTTAGCATCCGCTTCCAAATTTATTTTATGCTGACATAGAGTGGGACTAATGCCCTTAAGATCATCAAGAGTATATCCAATAGCGGCACGGTGCTTCTTCAGAGTTTTCAATAATCTTTCTTCTTCATGCTCTGAAAGGTTAGCACTAATAATAACAGGATATATTTTCTTTTCATCAAGATAAGCATACTTAAGATTATCAGGCAACGGTTTAAGCTCAAAAACGGGATCACCCTTGGGTGGAGGAGGATCCCCTAGGATTTCAACAGGCAAATTGTGTTTCAGAATAGGTTCCTGTTTAAAGAATATTTCATCTATTTCCTTTCTTTCATTCATAAACATATCATTTTCATGGTCTAGCAAATAGTGTTCTAAAGGATCACTAGGAGGTACAGCAATAGAAGCAAGACCAATAATTTCATCCTTACTAGGCAATTCTTCCTCACGATGTTGTTTACTGAATTTAGAGAAATTAAACTCATGAACCATATCATCCAAGCCAACAGTAACAACATTCTTTTTGCAGTCTATCGTAGCATTAACAGTATTCAAGAAGGGTCTACCAAAAATAATGGGACAAAAGCTATCTTGTGGAGAACCAAGAACAAGAAAGTCAGCGGGATATTTGGTTTTCCCACACAAGACTTCAACATCTCTAACAATTCCCATTGCAGATATAGTATCTCTATTGGCAAGTTTAATTGTAACATCAATATCTTCTAACTCAGCAGGTGCGATATCATGCATAATTTCTTTATATAAGTCAATGGGTATAACACTAGCACTAGCACCCATATCACATAAGCCATGATAACAATGATCTCCTATTTTAACAGAAATAACAGGCACGCCTACCACAGGTCTATGTTTATCTCTATCACAGGGTTTAGCAATTCTAGCAGTTTCACCAGAGAATTCAATGACATGCCCATCAATATTATCAGACAAGAGATCTTTAACAATAGCAATATTAGGTTCTACTTTGACTTGCTCAGGAGGTGTATAAGTTCTAGTATTGCTTTTACGAACAACAGTTGAAGCTTTAGCATGATCCTTTACTCTAGCAGGGAAAGGTGGTTTCTCAACATAAGAGGTGGGAACAATAGGATCATTATAAGTGATGGTCTTTTCTTCAACTTTAATAGGTGCAGCTACTTTTACTTCTATGGGAGGATGATATTTAAACCACTTCTCCTTGGGGAGATCAACATAAGTAGCAAAAGATTCACAGAAAGAAGCTACTATCTCAGAGTCAAGTCCATATTTAGTGCTAAACTTACGGAAAATATCGGTATCCATAAAAGATTTAACACAATCAAACTTAGGTGTCATACCTGACTCCTTACCTTCGTCGAGGTCCCAATCTTCAGAGTTGCGTTTAATTCTATCCAATAAATTCCATCTGAATTCAATAGTCTTCATCATAAAAGAGCCAGCACAAGAAGTATCGAGCATGGTGCGATTGTTATCAGAAAGCCGAGCATAAAAATTCTGGAGAATTGTCAATTTTGAGAGCTCATGATTGGGGCATGAATATAACATTGATTTAAGCCTCCCCCAAGCTTGAGCGATGCTTTCTCCTTCGCGAGGCCAAAAATTATATATATAATTGCGATCACGATGAACAAGATGCATAGGGTAATACTTTTGATGAAATTCCAATTTCATTCTTTTATAGTTCCATGATCTCGTATCATCACATAGCCTATACCATGTCGATGCGTCTCCCTCCAAAGATAAAGGGAAAGCCTTCTTCTTAACAACATCATCGGGTATACCTGCAAGCTTAAATAATCCACAAATATCATCCAAATAGCGTAGATGCTCGTCGGGATGCTTTGTCCCATCTCCTGTAAAAGTATTAGCCAGCAGTTTTTCCATAATACCCGAAGGAAATGCAAAAGGAGTTTCATTTTCAATAGGTTCAGTAGGTTGAGGAGCAACTCTTTGCTCTACTGGACGGGGTGAAGATACCCCGAACAAGCCCCTCAGAGATTCAGTTTCCATAGTAACAAGTGACAGAAAATTTCAGCACACTATATAAATTTTTCCTTACCAAATTCCACCTACCAAAGGCGCTACACTCCCCGGCAACGGCGCCAGAAAAGAGTCTTGATGACCCACAAGTATAGGGGATCTATCGTAGTCCTTTCGATAAGTAAGAGTGTCGAACCCAACGAGGAGCAGAAGGAAATGATAAGCGGTTTTCAGCAAGGTATTCTCTGCAAGTACTGAAATAAGTGGTAACAGATAGTTTTGTGATAAGGTAAATTGTAACGAGCAACAAGTAACAAAAGTAAATAAGGTGCAGCAAGGTGGCCCAATCCTTTTTGTAGCAAAGGACAAGCCGGACAAATTCTTATATAAGGAAAAGAGCTCCCGAGGACACATGGGAATATCGTCAAGCTAGTTTTCATCACGCTCATATGATTCGCGTTCGGTACTTTGATAATTTGATATGTGGGTGGACCGGTGCTTGGGTGCTGTTCTTACTTGAACAAGCATCCCACTTATGATTAACCTCTATTGCAAGCATCCGCAACTACAACAAAAGTATTAAGGTAAACCTAACCATAGCATGAAACATATGGATCCAAATCAGCCCCTTACGAAGCAACGCATAAACTAGGGTTTAAGCTTCTGTCACTCTAGCAACCCATCATCTACTTATTACTTCCCAATGCCTTCCTCTAGGCCCAAATAATGGTGAAGTGTTATGTAGTCGACGTTCACATAACACCACTAGAGGTTAGACAACATACATCTCATCAAAATATCGAACGAATACCAAATTCACATGACTACTAATAGCAAGACTTCTCCCGTGTCCTCAGGAACAAACGTAACTACTCACAAAGCATATTCATGTTCATAATCAGAGGGGTAATAGTATGCATAAAGGATCTGAACATATGATCTTCCACCAAGTAAACCAACTAGCATCAACTACAAGGAGTAATCAACACTACTAGCAACCTACTAGCACCAATCCCGGACTTAGAGACAAGAATTGGATACAAGAGATGAACTAGGGTTTGGAGATGAGATGGTGCTGGTGAAGATGTTGATGGAGATTGCCCTCTCCCGATGAGAGGAGCGTTGGTGATGACGATGGTGATGATTTCCCCCTCCCGGAGGGAAGTGTCCCCGGCAGAACAGCTCTGCCGGAGCCCTAGATTGGTTCCGCCAAGGTTCCGCCTCGTGGCGGCGGAGTCTCGTCCCGAAAGGTTGCTTATGATTTTTTTCTCATCGAAAGACTTCATATAGGAGAAGATGGGCGTCGGAGAGCCACCAGGGGGCCCACGAGGTAGGGGGGCGCGCCCAGGGGGGAGGGGCGCGCCCCCCACCCTCGTGAGCAGGGTGTGGGCCCCCTGGCCTTCATCTTTGGTGACGATTTTTCTTTATTTATTTTAAGATATTCCGTGGAGTTTCAGGACTTTTGGAGTTGCGCAGAATAGGTCTCCAATATTTGCTCCTTTTCCAGCCAGAATTCCAGCTGCCGGCATTCCCCCTCTTCATGGTAAACCTTGTAAAATAAGAGAGAATAGCCATAAGTATTGTGACATAACGTGAAATAACAGCCCATAATGCAATAAATATTAACATAAAAGCATGACGCAAAATGGACGTATCAACGACCCAATGGTATAACGCGCCGTTAATGGGTATAAAGTGATACACTGTTCATCACGGGCCAGTTTCACCACGGGCCGTTAATGGGTGTAAAGTGATACACTGTTCATTACGGGCCAGTTTCACCACGGGCTGTTAATAGGCCAAGAGTTACATAGGGCCTCATATGGGCCGAAAGACGTCATGGGCCATACATGGGCCAGAAGTGAAAATGGGCTGGAATCATATTGGATGGCCCAGATGACGCTACTGGGCCTAATTCGGATAGGGCGTAACGGGCCTTGGGTTAGCGGGCTGTAAACGGGATATATTTGAACAGGCCGTTAACAGGCTTTCCATGGGACGGCCCGCCAGATTTTAACCAAGTCAAACGGGCCGGCCTTTACATAGGAATGGGCCTCTGTTGGGCCGTGCCACGTGTCGACGTATCATAGGCGCCTATCTGACCCACTGACGAGCTGACATGTGTTTCGTCCGGCCAATAAGAATTTTACACGTGGAAATTTCCCGTTGGTCGGGGCTGTTAACTGGTTATCGGATCCAAAACCTGACCCGATAGCTTAACGGTGTTCCGTTACGGTGGATACCACGTGTCGGTCACCCTTGCCGAAAGAACTTCTGTGATGCGCGATTTATCGTCATGGAAGTGGACACTTCCGTGATGACAATTTTGGTAATGTCATGGAACACTTCTACGACGGCACAGGTATGACTATGTTGATTCTCTCATAAATTTGTCATGGATGTACATGCATGACAAAAAAGAGACCTACTGTGACAAACAAGTATCATCACGGAAGTGTATGTTTTGTAGTGATGGTTGATGTGCACCAGTGGGTGGATTACTTTCTGCAGCCTATTTGCCAACAATTTAGTGATGAGCTTGAGACAACAATTGAGGAGAGAAATTGGCCTAAAATCATTTGCTGTTAGAGGTGTGCCACTTCTGTGAATAAGAGTGATGTATGATGTATTTATACTCTCAAGGGAAATTTGTCCAGCATGAAAATCAGCAATTAACTTAAGAACATCCCCTTTTATAATATCCCAACATGATTTAAAGAATTCATTGTTAAAGCTATCTGGACCTGGAGATTTTTCCAATGGAAGCTCTTTAACCACTTCATTGACCTCTTCCTCAGTGAAAGGTAACTCCAAATTCTCAAAGATTGAAGCATCTGGTTTCTGGCCATATAGAGATTCCAGATCAAAATGCATGGTGGTTTATTGAGAAGTCCCCAGTCTTTTCTTATAGGCTTCACATAAGATTGCAGCTTTTCCTGCATGATCAGAAATGTCCACTTGGTCATCATTCTGGAGAACAACAATGTGATTATGCCTATAATTAATTGAGGCTTTGGTGTGGAAGAATTTGGTGTTTTCATGTCCAAATTACACCCCTTAATTTTACCCCTCTGCTTCCGGTAAATGTTCTAGTTTCTCAAAAGAATTAACAGATGCTCTTTAAGAATTATCCTGCATTTCCATTCATAAATATCCAGCTCTTTGAACTCTTCAAAGAAGTCCCAAAGGAAGATCACCTCATTAATTTTAGTAATATGAGTTTTAAGGAAAGAGAGAGATCTAGCCCTGAGTTTCAAGGCCCTCCTAAGATTTTTGAATTTCGCATTTAAGAACTTGGCAGGATCCAAATGACCCATAGGAATATTCCAAGCATTAGGTACCACTTGTTTGAAGTCAGACTGTGGCAACCAGTAATTTTCAAATCTGAAAACTCTTGGTTTGGGAATAGCAGTACCTATTTTGGTCACACGAGGCAAATGATCAGAGATAGGTTTAACTAGTGGAAGCTCAATAGTATTGGGGAAAGTGTTCATCCAAGATGCAAAGGTAAAAAATCAACGAAGTTTAAACAAAAGATGATCTTGTTGCATATTACTCCAACTAAATTGTCTTCCATGTAGAGAACTCCACCAATCCTTGGTTACTAATAGCCTCATTGGACATTAGCATGTCATCAACATCTCCACCGGGTCTATTCCTATCTGAAGGTGATCTAATAAAGATGAAATCTCCCATAAGAATCCAATCCACATCAACAGGCACATGAATAGTCTGAAGCCAATCAATAAACTCAATCTTGTCTTCTGGAGTAGTGTAGCTTGTCATTACCATGCTCTACTTTCGCTAAATATTGTTGCTGGCAGATTGTTAACATGAAGTTTATTTTTGCCATGTGTTTTGCTAGCGATCCATGCACCCTATGAACTTGCTCTTACCATGTTTAGCTTCATAATTGTGTCTTCTTGCTATCGGTTACCTTCTGATGCCATGCAATGCTTTGTGTTGAGTGGCATGAGCTTGCAAAGTTTCTATCATGAATTTGTTTCTGCCATGTCATGTTTTTCTTCTCAATCTGAAACCGATCATATCACTTGCCATGTTTGCATGGGTGCTACCTCATTTTCCGTGCATATTTGGGCAAAGCTCAGTAAGGGAGATTTGTTCTTTGCCTTTAGTACTAGCATGCGATGCCTTTGTTTGCCATGATATGTTCCTGTAGATGGTTGTTTGCTAGCTCTAAGCATTGCTACCTGATGATGTTTATAGCATGTTTACTATTTTCACCAAGTCTGTGAAGTTGTTATCATTTGGATTTTTGCCATGCTATTTTAGGCTTGATCTAGTGAGTTCTAGAAGGAGCTCTGTGTTCATGATTTGTAGAGCTTCACCTATACTTCACTGCCATGTGATTTGTTGCTATGTTGGAGTGTTGTAGCATAGTTTCTTGTTGCATCTTAAGTGCTATGATGTTGTTAAGCACAGTTTTGCATCGTTCTTGTTTTGCTTGTCATTTGCAAATCGTGCATCCATTTCCGGTGATCCTTATATCAATTTCGACCAAAATCACTCCAGCTTTAAAATCGCATGCTTGGTTTGCCAAGTTGATGCATTGATCATCCTTTCCCTTCCGGACTACCCATATGCATTGCACGTCATATCTTGCATTCCATGCCACGTCTTGCCTCATGTTGCTTGTGCATTGCACCGTGATTGATTATTGTTCCATTGCATGTGTTCTTGCTTTGTGTAGATCCGGGGAGACGAGTTCATGAACGAGGAACCTAGTTGTTCTCTCTATCACTATGTCGCGCTACCTACCACTTGTTTATCATGCTTCCCATATTTCCATGTTAAGACTCTAATCCACCTTCCTAGCAAATTGTTGTTTGTCTAAGTTACCGCTTTTGCTCACCCCTCTTATAGCGTTGCTAGTTGCGGGTGTCTTGCAGGTTGTTCCATGTTGGAACATGGATATGTTGAGATATCACAATATCTCGTATTTTAATTAATGCATCTATATACTTGGAAAAGGGTGGAAGCCTTGGCCTTTTTCTCGGGGTTTTGTTCCACTCTTTCCGCCTTAGTTTCTATCATACCGGTGTTATGTTCCTTGATTTTGTGTTCCTTACGCGGTTGGGGTTATGGGACCACCTTGACAGTTCGCTTTGAATAAACTCATCCAACAAGGTCCAACCTTGGTTTTAACATTTGTCTAATAACATCCTAAAATTTTGCCTAGGGAGTAATTAACCTGAGGATCATCTTTATTCTGCCCCCGGGCTAGTGCTCCTCTGAGTGTTGGTCCGAACCGACTAGACAGCGGGGCCACCTCGAGGAAACTTGTGGTTTGGGTTTAATCGTAGTATGTCTCATCCGGTGTGCCCTGAGAACGAGATATGTGCAGCTCCTATCGGTATTTGTCGACACATTCGGGCGGTCTTGCTGGTCTTGTTTTACCATTGTCGTAATGTATTGTAACCAGGATTCCGAGACTGGTCGGGTCTTTCCACGAGAAAGAATATCCTTCGCTGATCGTGAGAGCTTGTGATGGGATAAGTTGGGACACCCTGCACGGTATGAACTTTTGAGAGTCGTGGCCACGGTTATGTGGCAGATGGAAATTTGTTAATATCCGGTTGTAGAGAACTTGACACTTGACTTAATTAAAATGAATCAACCGAGTGTGCAGCCGTAATCGTCTCTTTTTGGCGGAGTCCAAGAAGTGAACACAGTTGGGTTATGCATGATCGTAAGTATTTCAAGATCACTTCTTGATCGCTTCTAGTCTTACGACCGTTGTGTAGTTTCTCATCTTACTCTTGTACTCGTATGTTAGCCACCATACTTGCTTAGCGCTTGCTGCAACTCGACCTCATAACCACATCCTACCCATAAGCTTATATAGTCTTGATCTCGTGGGTTTTGAGATTGTTGAGTCATTGTGACTCATAGATACTACCGAAACAGTTGCAGGTGCCGATGATACCAGTACAGGTGATGCTACCGAACTCAAGTGGGAGTCAGACTATGTGTGTACTCTGAATGATGTACGAATTATTTGAACTCTTCAAAGAAGTCCCAAAGGAAGATCACCTAATTAATTTTAGCAATATGAGTTTTACGGCAAGAGAGAGAGATCTAGCCCTGAGTTTTAAGGCCCTCCTGATATTTTGGAATTTCGCATTTAAGCACTTGGCAGCATCCAAATTACCCACAGGAATATTCCAATCTTTAGGTACCACTTGTTAGAAGTCAGAATGTTGCAACCAATAATTTTCAAATCTGAAAACACTTGCTTTGGGAATAGCAGTACCAATTTTAATCACACAAGGCAAATGATCAAAGATAGGTTTAGCTAGTGGAAGCACAATAGTATTGGGGAAAGTGTTCATCCAAGATGCAGAGGTAAAAAGCCAATCAAGTTAAACCAAAAGAGGATCTTGTTGCATATTACTCCAACTAAATTGTCTTCCATGTAGAGAACTCCACTAGTCCTTGGTTACTAATAGCCTCATTGTACATTAGAATGTCATGAACATCTCCACTAGGTCTATTCCTATCTTAACGTCATCTAATAAAAATGAAATCTCCCATAAGAATCCGATCCACATTAGCAGGCATATGAATACTCTAAAACCAATCAATAAACTCAATCTTGTCTTGTGGAGTAGTGTAGCTTGTCATTACCACGCTCTACTTTTGCTAAACCTGCCAGCAACAATATTTAGAAAAAGTAGAGCATGGTAATGACAAGCTACACTACTCCACAAGACAAGATTGAGTTTATTGATTGGTTTCAGAGTATTCATATGCCTGCTGATGTGGATTGGATTCTTATGGTAGATAGTTAAGATGAAGTTCGTTTTTGCCATGTGTTTTGCTAGCGATCCATGCACCCTATGAACTTGCTCTTGCCATGGTTAGCTTCATAATTGTGTTTTCTTGCTCTCGGTTACATTGTGATGCCATGAAATGCTTTGTGGTGAGTGGCATGAGCTTGCAAAGTTGCTATCATGAATGTGTTTCTGCCATGTCAGGGTTTTCTTCTAAGTCTGAAACTGATCATATCACTTGTCATGTTTCATCGGTGCTACCTCATTTTCTGTTCGTATTTGGGTAAAGCTTAGTAAGGGAGATTTGTTCTTTGCCTTTAGTACTAGCATGCCATGCATTTTTTTGCCATGATATGTTCCTGTAGTAGGTTGTTTGCTAGCTCTGAACATTGCTACCTGATGTTGTTTATATCATCAGTATACTAAACTATAGGAAATCAGGGCCAGAATCCACTTGTAGCGGTGATGAAACCAAACCAAGTTCCTTAGCCTTGTTGAGGGTTGACTGAAGCAGATCATCTACAAGGACAAAGAGGAGAGGAGACAGTGGGTCCCCTTGCCTAACTCCTCTTAGATAGTAAATTTTTTTCCCAGGCACACCATTCAACATAATTGCTAATGAAGCAGAGGAGAACAACATTCTGATCCATGTGATCATCTGTCCCCCAAACCTTTAGCTTTCAAAATAGCCAACATTGCTTGGTTCTCACGGTGTCAAAAGCCTTTTCAAAATCAAGCTTTAGCACTATAGTCTCTTATTTGGACTTCTGGCACTGATGTAGATATTCATAAGCCCATCCCAAGCAGTCATGGATGGATCTTTCTTTAAGAAAACCATACTGGTTGATGTGCACCAGTTGGAGGATTACTTTCTGCAGCCTATTTGCCAACAATTTAGTGATGAGCTTGAGACAACAGTTGAGGAGAGAAATTTGCCTAAACTCATTTGCTGTCAGAGGTGTGCTAGTTCTGTGAATAAGAGTGATGTATGATGTATTTGTACTCTCAAGGGAAAGTTGTCCTGCATGAAAATCAGCAATTAACTTAAGAACATCCCCTTTTATAGTATCCCAACATGATTTAAAGAATTCATTGTTAAAACCATCTCTACCTGGAGATTTGTCCAATGGAAGCTCTTTAACCACTTCATTGACCACTTCCTCTGTGAAAGGTAAGTCAAAATTCTCAAAGATTGAAGCATCTGGTTTCTGTCCATATAGAAATTCCAGATCAAAATGCATGGTGGTTTTTTGATAAGTCCCCATTCTTTTCTTATAAGTTTCACACAAGATTGCAACTTTTCCTGCATGGTCAGAAATGTCCACTTCGTCATCATTCTGGAGAACAACAATGTGATTATGCCCATAATTAATTGAGGCTTTGTTGTGGAAGAATTTGGTGTTTTCATCTCCAAAATTTACCCCTTAATTTTTCCCTATGCTTCCGGTAAATCTTCTAGTTTCTCAACAGAATTAACAGATGCTCTTTAAGAATTATCCTGCAGTTCCATTCATTAATATCCAGCTCTCTTAACTCTTCAAAGATGTCGCAAAGGAAGATCACCTCATTAATTTTAGCAATCTAAGTTTTAAGTCAAGAGAGAGATCTAGCCCAGAGTTTCGAGGCCCTCCTGATATTTTTGAATTTCGCATTTAAGCACTTGGCTGCATCCAAATTACCCACAGGAATATTCCAAGCATTAGGTACCACTTGTTTGAAGTCAGAATGTTGCAACCAGTAATTTTCAAAAATGAAAACTCTTGCTTTGGGAATAGCAGTACCAATTTTATTCACACAAGGCAAATGATTAAAGATAGGTTTAGCTAGTGGAAGCACAATATTATTGGGGAAAGTGGTCATCCAAGATGTAGAGGTAAAGAACCAATCAAGTTAAACCAAAAGAGGATCTTGTTTCATATTACTCCAACTAAATTGTCTTCCATGTAGAGAACTCCACTAGTCCTTGGTTACTAATAGCCTCATTGAACATTAGCATGTCATTAACATCTCCACTAGGTCTATTCCTATCTTAACGTCATCTAATAAAAATGAAATCTCCCATAAGAATCCAATCCACATCAGCAGGCATATGAATACTCTAAAACCAATCAATAAACTCAATCTTGTCTTGTGGAGTAGTGTAGCTTGTCATTACACGCTCTACTTTTGCTAAACCTGCCAGCAACAATATTTAGAAAAAGTAGAGCATGGTAATGACAAGCTACACTACTCCACAAGACAAGATTGAGTTTATTGATTGGTTTCAGAGTATTCATATGCCTGCTGATGTGGATTGGATTCTTATGGTAGATAGTTAAGATGAAGTTCATTTTTGCCATGTGTTTTGCTAGCGATCCATGCACCCTATGAACTTGCTCTTGCCATGGTTAGCTTCATAATTGTGTTTTCTTGCTCTCGGTTACATTGTGATGCCATGAAATGCTTTGTGGTGAGTGGCATGAGCTTGCAAAGTTGCTATCATGAATGTGTTTCTGCCATGTCAGGGTTTTCTTCTAAGTCTGAAACTGATCATATCACTTGTCATGTTTCATCGGTGCTACCTCATTTTCTGTTCGTATTTGGGTAAAGCTTAGTAAGGGAGATTTGTTCTTTGCCTTTAGTACTAGCATGCCATGCATTTTTTTGCCATGATATGTTCCTGTATGAGGTTGTTTGCTAGCTCTGAACATTGCTACCTGATGTTGTTTATATCATCAGTATACTAAACTATAGGAAATCAGGGCCAGAATCCACTTGTAGCGGTGATGAAACCAAACCAAGTTCCTTAGCCTTGTTGAGGGTTGACTGAAGCAGATCAGCTACAAGGACAAAGAGGAGAGGAGACAGTGGGTCCCCTTGCCTAACTCCTCTTAGATAGTAAATTTTTTTCCCAGGAACACCATTCAACATAATTGCTAATGAAGCAGAGGAGAACAACATTCTGATCCATGTGATCATCTGTCCCCCAAACCTTTAGCTTTCAAAATAGCCAACATTGCTTGGTTCTCACGGTGTCAAAAGCCTTTTCAAAATCAAGCTTTAGCACTATAGTCTCTTATTTGGACTTCTGGCACTGATGTAGATATTCATAAGCCCATCCCAAGCAGTCATGGATGGATCTTTCTTTAAGAAAACCATACTGGTTGATGTGCACCAGTTGGAGGATTACTTTCTGCAGCCTATTTGCCAACAATTTAGTGATGAGCTTGAGACAACAGTTGAGGAGAGAAATTTGCCTAAACTCATTTGCTGTCAGAGGTGTGCTAGTTCTGTGAATAAGAGTGATGTATGATGTATTTGTACTCTCAAGGGAAAGTTGTCCTGCATGAAAATCAGCAATTAACTTAAGAACATCCCCTTTTATAGTATCCCAACATGATTTAAAGAATTCATTGTTAAAACCATCTCTACCTGGAGATTTGTCCAATGGAAGCTCTTTAACCACTTCATTGACCACTTCCTCTGTGAAAGGTAAGTCAAAATTCTCAAAGATTGAAGCATCTGGTTTCTGTCCATATAGAAATTCCAGATCAAAATGCATGGTGGTTTTTTGATAAGTCCCCATTCTTTTCTTATAAGTTTCACACAAGATTGCAACTTTTCCTGCATGGTCAGAAATGTCCACTTCGTCATCATTCTGGAGAACAACAATGTGATTATGCCCATAATTAATTGAGGCTTTGTTGTGGAAGAATTTGGTGTTTTCATCTCCAAAATTTACCCCTTAATTTTTCCCTATGCTTTCGGTAAATCTTCTAGTTTCTCAACAGAATTAACAGATGCTCTTTAAGAATTATCCTGCAGTTCCATTCATTAATATCCAGCTCTCTTAACTCTTCAAAGATGTCGCAAAGGAAGATCACCTCATTAATTTTAGCAATCTAAGTTTTAAGTCAAGAGAGAGATCTAGCCCAGAGTTTCGAGGCCCTCCTGATATTTTTGAATTTCGCATTTAAGCACTTGGCAGCATCCAAATTACCCACAGGAATATTCCAAGCATTAGGTACCACTTGTTTGAAGTCAGAATGTTGCAACCAGTAATTTTCAAATATGAAAACTCTTGCTTTGGGAATAGCAGTACCAATTTTATTCACACAAGGCAAATGATCAAACATAGGTTTGGCTAGTGGAAGCACAATAGTATTGGGGAAAGTGGTCATCCAAGATGCAGAGGTAAAAAACCAATCAAGTTTAACCAAAAGAGCATCTTGTTGAATATTACTCCAACTAAATTGTCTTCCATGTAGAGAACTCCACTAGATCTTGGTTACTAATAGCCTCATTGAACATTAGCATGTCATTAACATCTCCACCAGGTCTATTCCTATCTGAAGGTGATGTAATAAAGATGAAATCTCCCATAAGAATCCAATCCACATTAGCAGGCATATGAATACTCTGAAGCCAATTAATAAAATCAATCTTGTCTTGTGGTTCACAGGGCCCATAGATGTTAGTGAGGATCCAGGATTGGTTTGAAAGCAGACTAGTGAATTTTATGGAAAGAGAGAATCTGTTTTGAGCAATGACCTCTCTAGTAAACATAGAACCATTCGAAGCAATTACTAGCCCACCAGATGCCCCAACAGATGGTAGGAAAGCAAATTTGTTGATTCTGTTGGGACATAATTTTTTTATGTAAGCAAGATCAAAGGTTTCTCTCCTAGTTTCTTGAAGACAAAGAATGTTGCAGCCACTCTCATCTATTTTCTGCCTTAAGGCCAGCCATTTATCTTCAGTGTTCATCCCTCTAATGTTCCAATTAAGAATATTCCAACTTCTATTTATGTTAGTCATGGAAACTTATGGGTATAACCAACCAAAAGTCAAGCACCATCACTTGATATGAACTAACAACTAACTGATCAAACCATAACAACTTGAGCCATATCACATCACAGAATGACCACCTCATCGAACATAAAGTGCATTATAGAAATTCCATTAAGGCAGTATATCACCAAATAGTCAGAGTCTACAAAAGGACAACATTCCAGAAGTACACCACTTATAAATAGTCCCAAAATGTAACATGAGGAGCCAACAAGACTGCCCCTGCAACCATCACTAGACTGTAGATGTACAGTCATTAGGGAGTCTTTGAAGCATTTCCCTCCCCTTTGGCCAAGGGCACCTTGACCAACTCCTCCTCCTGCTTTCTTCTTTGCTTCTTGGCCAGCTTGTCCTCCAACTCCTTCTCAGCAACCTTACAGAAAGAGGAAGTGAGATTTTTTACAACAAATTTTTGTATAATGGGAGGGACAACATTGGAGGGGAAGCATTTGGAAGTTAAGAAAGAATTTCTCTTATACCCAGCATTATCCTTCTTAATTATATCACTCCTCCTTACCTCACTTTCAACCAGGGGAGTTTTGCCACTCCTCCTCTTCCTGAGGTTGCCAGGACCAAATTGTTGTAGTAGAGCTTGGGATTTTGCATCTTGTTGATTGGAAGCAACTCCAATATTTTCTTTATCCTTGTCCAAGGCCTGCTATCTGTCAAGAGAAATGGCCTGACAGATAGGAGCATGTGAGGTAGGGCATTTTTCAGGTATGTGGAACAATATAACTTTATCCTTGTTCCGGTGTCAAAACCAGCGGATCTCGGGTAGGGGGTCCCAAACTATGCGTCTATGACGGATGGTAACAGGAGGCAGGGGACACGATGTTTACCCAGGTTCAGGCCCTCTTGATGGAGGTAATACCATACGTCCTACTTGATTATTCTTGATGATATGAGTATTACAAGAGTTGATCTACCACGAGATCGTAGAGGCTAGACCCTAGAAGCTAGCCTATGATATGATTGTATGTTGTCCTACGGACTAAAGCCTCCGGTTTATATAGACACTAGAGGGGGCTAGGGTTACACGAGGTCGGTTACAAGGGAGGAGATATACATATCCGTATTGCCTAGCTTGCCTTCCACGCCAAGGAGAGTCCCATCCGGACACGAGACGAAGTCTTCAATCTTGTATCTTCATAGTCCAACAGTCCGGCCAAAGGATATAGTCCGGCTGTCCGGAGACCCCCTAATCCAGGACTCCCTTAGTCGCCCCTGAACCAGGCTTCAATGACGATGAGTCCAGCGCGCGGTATTGTCTTCGGCATTGCAAGGTGGGTTCCTCCCGAATACTCCATGGAAGAGTTTGAACACAAGGATAGTGTCCGGCCCTGCAAAACAAGTTCCACATACCATCGTAGAGAGAATAATATTTCCACAAATCTAATCTACTGAAACGTTTTGACGGCATGACATCACGCCACAACCCGGTCTTTATTTGAACAGTTTTTCCCAACCAGCACCGCACATATTGCGAGGCGGTTTTCTTGACACGTCTTGTCAAAGCAGAGATCGTGTTCCCCTTATCACGGGATTCTCATCACTACGGACGTGGGTAACCCAACCGCACCATCAATTACGACGCCTGGGGAATAAGCGGTTTTACCAGGCGAGTGGGGAGACACATCACCTCTTCCGCCGTTATAATGGGACAAGGATTTACCATTTTCACCCATGCCTTCTTCTTCCTCGCTTACCCATTCCCAGACACTCGAGATCTAGCGCCCAAGCTCGCGTTCTTCTTCTCAAACCACTCCAAGCATGTCCGGAGCAGGAGGCAAGTGGATGGTCTCCTCCGTCACGGAGGATAACATCAAAAAGTTACGGGAAGCTGGATATCTGGCCACGGATATCACGCACCGGCTGCCAGATGCGGGGCAGATCATCCCTACACCCGAACCCCATGAGAGGGTAGTTTTTCTTACCCACTTCGTCAGCGGACTAGGATTTCCCCTCCACCCGTTCGTCCGCGGGCTCATGTTCTACTATGGGCTAGATTTTCATGATCTGGCCCCCAATTTCATCCTCAACATCTTGGCGTTTATCGTCGTGTGCGAGGCCTTCCTCCGCATCAACCCCCATTTCAGTCTATGGCTGAAGTCCTTCAATGTCAAACCGAAGGTGGTGGTCGGCCAGCAGGCAGAGTGCGGAGGCGCCATGGTGGGCAAGATGCCTAACGTTACCTGGCTCGAAGGCTCCTATGTGGAGACCATAAAGGGGTGGCAATCGGGGTGGTTCTACATCACCGAGCCACGCGACTCCAACTGGGCGGCGGCCCCCAAATTTCGATCTGGAGTCCCCACATGGCTCACCTCCTGGAAAGAGAAGGGCCTGTCCTGGGCTTCTTCGGTAGAGCTGACCGGACTCCAGACCTACATCCAGAACATGACGAACAACAAAATCAAGCTTGTCAACATGGTCCAGGTTATGCTCTTCCGCTGGATCCTTCCATGTCAACGACGGGTATGTGAATTGTGGGAATTCGACTCGGGCAAGCACCAGACGCTGCGAGAGCTCTATGACAGGACGCACGAGGACGTCTGGAGGGTGTTGTTCAAGAGCGTCGAGATTCCTCCCTCCCTCACCGAGGACCGCGGACTCAGCGCAAAGCACTGTGCCAATCCGGTAGGCTTTTATATCTCTCAGGGTATTTGTTCGCCCCGGTTTAGTTATGTGCATGATCTAAGCTTCCATGTCATTAACAGGACTGGATAGAGACAGCGGAGCAGCTTGATTGCCCAGCCCCCCTGCCCGAAGATCCTACAGATGCTCTTCTAACGAAGATGCTGACTCCGGCACCTTATGAGGTGCCGTCAAAGAAGGCCATGAAGAAGGCCACGGGGACCCGAAAGGGTCTCCGGCACAAGGTTGTATCGGACTCATCATCCGATGACTCTGACGCGCACTCCTCCCACGGAAACGAGGAGGAGGAGGAGAAAAGTTCTCCCCCCAGCCGGGGGAGACAAGAAAAGGAAGGCCGACCCATCTGAGGAGACCGAAGGGTCCAAGAAGGGAAGGACCCTCCGTCCGAACAGCGCCACGATGGCCGCCGACGGCGGCGACGAATGGCTACCCTGGGACAAGCCCCTGGCGAAGTCGTAAGTGTCCAGACACCATAGTACTTCATGGTATGTTTTATTGCGCTGCCACTCCTCATGACGAACATGATTATTCAGTCCGTCCCGAGCTCATCTCGACGTATCCTCGTCGAGTGGCTCTTTGGACTCGTTGGATATGAACAACGGTTCTCTTCCGACTGCTTCCACCCCTCACCCTACGGACAACGCCGAGGTGTTGTCTCAAAAGGCATAGAGCCAAGTGGAGGTGGTCCTGGGGCACCTCGCGACGACTTCCCGGACCCTGGTTACCAAGGGAGCGAGGCTCCTACGGGCTCCAAGTTCGGGCCCAGCCGGACACTGCGTCGGAACCTTCGATGGTTTCGGACTCTAGTAGGCGGTCCCCTGTTAAGGGGGGCCAAAAAGCACGAGTCCTTGGAGCTTGACTCTAAGACGCGAGAGTCCGAGCTCGTGCAGGCGCTTGAAAGCGTCCGGAGCGCCAAGGCCGAAGCCCACAAGGCCCTTTAGGAGATTGACAAGGTGAAGAAGATAGCAGTGGGTAAGGCATTCATTATGCAAAGAAAGCACGTGAAGGAGACTTTCCTTTTTCTTACCCGAGTTCGGAGCTCTCCAGGAGCGTTTGCAGATCTTCCCCGCAGTGTATTGGATGCGATGGAGTTTTACCGAGCTGAGGAGAGGAGCTCGACGGAGAAGTTGTTCTGGTCTCAGTATACTGGCACCGAACACCTCATGCCCTTGAGCGACCACCTGAAGCAGTTGGTCGAGCTTCACAAGGCGGCTGAACAGGCCATGAGATGCCTTATAGTCCGGATGTGGCCTGGCGAGCCCCTGTCCGGCAGCTACTTCAGTATGGTGAGGTGGCTTGTGGAAGCATGTCCACGACTTGAAGTCATAAAGTGGACCGCCTACATCGAGGGTGCGCGCAGGGCTTTTGCTCGGGCGAGGGTGCACTGGGCGAAGCTGGACGCCGTGAAGCGGTGAAGGAGGGGCCGCCGAAGGGCAAGGAGCATCGCTGCCCCGAGAATTATTATGAGAGTGTCCTGAAGGGTTCCCGCCTAGTGGAGGATGAGTGTGCCAAGGATGTAATTTTTGAATGAACATGCTCATGTGATCCTGTAATATGAAACGAGTTCATTTGTGCCATGCGATGCTTTCTTAATTTAAAATATTACCTTCTGTGCGGCCGATTATAAAATCTGAGAGTTGGCCAGTCGTCGGCTTCTGCCCCCATGTAACAAGTACTGGGGTGTTCGGGATAAAACTGAGCACTCTTTACCCCAATTTTGGGTCCTTCGAGGGAGGTGTTCAGCGCAACGAACCAAGAAATCGGACTATGATGCTTTATCACTCTCACTTAGCCATAGAAGTCTACAATTTTAAATTTTGGTGAAGCCCCTGGTATTCGGAGGGCCGAATTTGGGGCGCTATACACGCCTAGGCCGGACAAGGACAACTCCTCGCCCGAAGCGGAAAAAGTCTTTAAGGACTTGAGACCTCTCGAACAGCGACCAGTCTCTCGCCTTATCATGACAGTCAGTTTTCGGCTTTCTCTACTGAGGTGCTCATCCGGAAGAACCAGGACACAATCGCAGTAGTTCTCCCACCGCTACCTTAGCCGATATAACGAAACGTAGGTACCAAAGCATGGGAGCCGGGCAAACCCACCATTTGACCAAAGATATGATTCAGAGCTGATGCATATAATGCTATAAGTTCGGGGTGTCGCACTGTCAAAAGTGTTCGGACTTCTTGTGCCGTATTATGGGGTAAATGAGAGCCCCTGGCATACTTACCGTACCCAAACGTACGGGTGCGGATTGTCGTAAATGGACATATAAGAGAGAAAAGAAGAAAAAAACTTAAATAATGCAATGATAGACTATCGATATGCATTGCTATTTAAATAATACATCGAAGCGTACTGGTACAAGTAGTGCAATAAGCAGAATGTAGGACAATTTGAAATGTCCTATCCCAGGGCGAGTTGCGCATAGATAGTAAAAAACGGGTATATCAATTATTATTAGAGACCACCTGGGGGTTCCCGTGTTCATCTGAGCTTCTTGTCGCCTTGGTTGTCGCTTACGGAATGTGTCCGGCAATCGTACTGTCGGAAAGGGCTTCCAGAGGGTTAGTCCCTGAAAGAGAAAAGGAATGATAAAGGTATACAGCCCCTAGGGCGTTTAAGCCACATTGCGGGGCGTGTCCTGATCGTGCCCCCGCCTATGTCCATGGTATTTTCAGTGCGTAGTTATGTACACGTGGCACGGATTTCGTCGCTTAACTGGGACTGCGACGGGGGCCAAATTTCTAGGCGAGCTCTAATCGTGCCAGGCGATCCTGTTGCAGCTTGTTTCGGACTCGCTTGAAGGTGTCCAGGGGCTGTGACGTCGAATGAGTGGTCTGCCTTAAAAGGCTGCTTTGTGCTTCCGCTGCAAGGGCCGCAGTGTGCTCTTCCATGCGGAGCGAGCATTATGTGTTTCCATTTACTGTTATGACCCCCCTGGGTCCTGGCATCTTGAACTTGAGGTATGCGTAATGCGGCACTGCATTAAATTTTGCAAATGATGTCCGTCCGAGCAGTGTGTGATAGCCACTGCGAAAGAGGACGATATCGAAGATTAACTCTTTGCTTCGGAAGTTGTCCGGTGATCCGAAGACCACTTCTAGTGTGATTGAGCCTGTGCAATGGGCCTCTACACCTGGGATGACCCCTTTGAAGGTGGTTTTGCTGGGTTGGATCCTCGAGGGATCGATACCCATTTTTCGCACTGTATCCTGATAGAGCAGGTTCAGGCTGCTGCCACCGTCCAGAAGGACTCGAGTGAGGTGAAATCCGTCAATGATGGGGTCTAGGACCAGTGCGGCGGATCTGCCATGATGGATGCTAGTGGGGTCGTCTCTACGATCGAAGGTGATCGGGCAAGCAGACCATGGGTTGAACTTTGGGGCGACGGGCTCCATCGCATAGACGTCCCTTAGTGCACGCTTCCACTCCCTCTTGGGAATGTGGGTTGCGTCTATCATGTTCACCATTTTCACTTGTGGGGGAAACCCTTCTGTCCTCCTGTGTTCGGCGGCCGGGGCTCCTCCTCGTCATCGCTATGCAGCCCCTTGTCCTTGTTTTCGGCATTTAACTTGTCGGCCTGCTTGAACACCCAGCATTCTCTGTTGGTGTGATTGGCTGGCTTGTCGGGGGTGCCGTGGATTTGACACGAGCGATCCAGTATGCGATTCAAGATGGACAGAGCCGAAGTATTTCTTTTAAATGGCTTTTTACCCTGACCAGATCTAGAGCCTCTGAATCCGGCATTTACTGCCATATCTTTGGTGTTATCGCCGTTATTGCGGTGCTTTAGTCTGTTACAACGTTGCCTACCGTTAAGATCTTTGGTATCCGAGGTGTCCGGATTCCTCGATGTGTTGTTGCTGCGAGCGAGCCAGCTATCCTCGCCCGTGCAAAAGCGGGTCATGAGTGTTGTGAGGGCTGCCATAGATTTCGGCTTCTCTTGGCCGAGGTGGCGGGCGAGCCACTCGTCGCAGATGTTATGCTTGAATGCTGCTAGGGCCTCTGCGTCCAGACAATCTAAAATTTGGTTTTTTCTTAGTCAGGAACCGAGTCCAGAATTGTCTAGCCGATTCCTCTGGCTGCTGGGTTATGTGGCTCAAGTCATCAGCATCCGGTGGCTGCACATAAGTTCCCTCGAAGTTGTCAAGAAATGCATCTTCCAGATCCTCCCAACTGCCGACAGACTCTGCTGGCAAGCAGTTCAGCCAATGTCGGGCTAGTCATTTGAGTTTTAGTGGGCGGTACTTGATGGCGTGTAGATCATCACCGCGAGCCATGTGGATGTGAAGGAGAAAATCCTCAATCCATACAGCGGGATCTGTTGTGCCATGGTATGATTCGATATTTACGGTTTTGAAACCCTCCGAGAATTCGTGATTCATAACTTCATCAGTAAAGCATAGGGGGTGTGCGGCACCTCTGTGCCGGGCTATATCCCGATGCAGTTCATATGAATCTTGTCTGTTGTATTCGGCCCGGCCAGATTTACTCTTGGTGTATCTGACGCGACGATCATCGTCCCGTGTTGCCGCGCGTGTCCGTGACCCGTTTATTGACCTTGCAATTTTTGCCTTACTGTCCAATACGTCTCGCAGGTCCCTTGTGTTGTCCCGGGCCTTAGTATTTTTGATTGAGTGGTGGCAGGGTGTAGGCTGAACTTCAGGCTGAAACGCCTCTCTGGCTCGGCCACGCGGTGGCCGGTCAGCCGCATCGTACACCGGTGATTGAGGTTTCAATGCTTCCTCCTCGAGGTGAGGTACCAACTAGCATTTTGGGTAACTCTTGGAGAGGTGCTCGAGTTCATACTCCTCGGCCGCAAGGACTTCGGTCCACCTGTCTGCTAGCAAGTCTTGATCAGCTTGAAGCTGTTGCTACTTTTTCTTCAGGCTATTTGTCGTGGCCATAAGCCGACGCTTGAAGCGCTCTTGCTCGACGGGGTCCTCAGGCACGATAAATTCTTCGTCGCCGAGGCTCGCCTCGTCTTCGGAGAGAGGCATGTAATTGTCCTCCTCCGGTTCTCCATCTGCTGCCCGCTCTGAGAGGCATGTAATTGTTGTTGTCTGCGGCACTATCTGAAGTGTTATTATCTCCTGTGCCGGTATCACTGCTCTTGCTGTGGCAGGACTTAGAGCAGCGCCGCTGACGTCGATGTTTGGGTTGCTTCTTGGAGGGATCATCCTCTGCTTTCTCATCGTCATTGCCTTCTTTGGGGTGTCCACCATGTATATAGCATATGCTGAGGTGGCGTACCAGCGCCCTGTGGGCGGTGGTTCCTGTTTGTCTCTGGCGTCGTTGTCCATACTGTCGAAGTCCTCGGAGTCGAAGTAGAGCATGTCGGTTAAGTCATCGACAGTGGCTACTAAGTGGGTGGTGGGTGGGCAGCACATTTCTTCGTCGTCTGCATCCCATTCTAGCCGGACATAGTTCAGCCAAGGTTCTCCTGAGAGGGAGAGAGACCTTAATGAATTTATCACATCGCCTAAGGGAGAGTGCTGAAAGATATGCAGAGGTGAACTCCATGATCGGCGCCCAGTCGGATTCGACGGGTACGGATGTAAGCGGCTTGGAGTCCGTGGCCGGAGATGAATCCAGTGGTTCGGCGACACGGCTCTCGTAAGGGGTGAAGTCAGTATCAGGCTATATCGCCACTGAGAGTGCGGCCTCCATGGCGGGGTCCATCCCTCCTCTCTCGGATGGCGCGACTTGCTCCGGATTAATGGCCGGAGTAGTTGCAGATGCGATCTGCCGAACATTGTCCGACGGCAGAGTTACTTCATGCTCGCCGTGACTGTGCGGCGCATCCGACATGGGCTCGAATCCGTCCAAGATCAAGTCTCCGCGGATGAGGGCCGTGTAGTTCAAGTTTCCAAATTTAACCTATTGGCCAGGGGCGTAGCTGTCGATCTGCTCCAGATGGCCAAGCAAATTGGCCCACAGTGCGAAGCCGCTGAATACGAAGATCTGTTCGGGGAGGAAAACCTCACCCTGGACCGCATCGTTACCGATGATCGAAGGAGCCATCGAGCCTTATGGTGACGGCACAGTGGAACTCTCAATGAAAGCACCAATGTCGGTGTCAAAACCGGCGGATCTCGGGTAGTGGGTCCCAAAATGTGCATCTACGGCGGATGGTAACAGGTTCGGGCCCTCTTGATGGAGGTAATACCCTACGTTCTGTTTGATTGTTCTTGATGATATGAGTATTACAAGAGTTGATCTACCACGAGATCGTAGAGGCTAGACCCTAGAAGCTAGCCTATGATATGATTGTATGTTGTCCTACGGACTAAACCCTCCGGTTTATATAGACACCGGAGGGGGCTAGGGTTACACAAGGTCGGTTATAAGGGAGGAGATATACGTATTGCCTAGCTTGCCTTCCACGCCAAGGAGAGCCTCATCTAGACACGAGACGAAGTCTTCAATATTGTATCTTCATAGTCCAACAGTCTGACCAAAGAATATAGTCCGGCTGTCCGGGGACCCCCTAATCTAGGTCTCCCTCACATGCCCTCAAGATCATAAATCACTCCCACATGACATATTTTAACATGTCCAATCAAACTTATCAGGTGTCACTAGGAGGTGAACAATAAAGTTGAACCAACTTATAGGAATTCTTGTGGAGAAGTCAGTCTTATTGTCCACAGGTTTCTCTTGGAAATGCTTCTTCCACAGCACAAGACCTTCTTCAGACATAACATGGTCATTATTAATAGAGGCAGCTAGTTGAATACACTTAAGGCCTAAAAGTGAAGGTGCCCCATTAACATGCTCATTAATTTGAGTAATCCATTTACCTTGAAGCCGAGTTTGTAGTTCTCCAATGTTACCTGCTGGTTCTAGACTTCCCCTTGTAGAATTGATGTGAATAGAGCTGAAAGGACTAAAAGATTAAGTACCTGCATCTATAGCAGCTAGCAGACTAGAAATTTGCTCCTAGTTAGTGACTTCCCAGGTTGTAGATGGCTCAGTATCCCCTCCCAAAGGAGCAGAGAGATTTCCCAAAAAATCTTCTGCCCAGAAGTGTTTTCTTGGGCATTCACTTTTCATTAGTCCCAGACAATAAGCTCTCTGCCACATTGATGTTCTGAGCTGCAACAACTTCCTCTGGAGCAGGCACAACATTCACTGCAACTGCAACATGTGGAGGAGAAGCAACATTCTCCTCAGGCAAAAGAGGCTCCTCATCATCAGAAGACCATTGGCAATCACATATGTAGGTGGAGGTGGAAAAGCCACATGAGCTTGAGCCTCAGTATTAAAACCTCCAATAATGACAGGTGGCACAAGGAAATTTGAATTGCCCCCTTCAGAGAAAGACATGTCAGAGGATAAACTACTGTTGCTGGCTGCAGGTAACAACTCCTTTCCATCCGCCCAAGCCATTTCCTCTTGCTGGACCACATCCAAAAGGTCATCAAGAGCAGCATTATGATTATCTTGTTGTGGCATCTCCCAATTTCCATCTTGTTCCCAGTTATCTTCAGCATGATTTTCTTCTTGGTCGTTATTGAGAGCATAATTGTGAAAACCAACAGTAGCGTCAGCATTTTCTGGAAGAGGGTGTGGATCAACATTATCAGATGGAATTGGATGCTCATCTGGTGGGCCCTCACCTAGGAGTTCACTGGCAAGAACTTCAATAGAAGATGACCATCCATCGTCCTCAAACTCATCCCCTTCAGACCATCTCAAGCTTTTGGGGATAATATCCAAGCTCATTACTCTAGCTTTCATCACAATACGTCCCATGTGCTCATCCTCCTTGTCCCAAGAGATCAATTGGCCAAACATACTGATAGCAGTAGCCAAATCTTCAGTGTTCCGAAAATCAAATAGAACCCCTGTCAGTAGAAGCCAGACAGTCCTATTGAAGTGAACTGCCCTATGATTTCTACCCTCATCATGCTTCACAAAAGAGATAAACACATCTCCAAATTCATGAGGACTGTCAAGGACCAACTTATCCCCATCTCTGACCTGGGTTAGGCACACATAAGCTTCTCCGAACAGACACCTCTGAATATTCCTTATTCCCAACTGCTTATGAACTATGACAAACTCTTCAAGAACATCTCTTACATTGGGGAATGTCACATCGGCCGGGAGAGGGTGAATGAGGCAATCGCCTAGTCTTTGTGGAGACGAGGACAATGAGAAGGCACCACCTGAGCAACCCCATTACGCCCCTTAATATACTAAATATCAAAGCCATGAGGCGCAAAGGGGCGCGGGTTGATTGGGATGTTGGCCATCGGAGTAGACTCGCATGCACGCAGTACCGCAGATGAGCTTGACGTGACTGGAGGAGGGTTTGGGCACTGTGGAGAAGCAGAGGAAGATGGTGGAGAAGTCCAGGAGGCAAGTGCTACTCGAGGCTGAAAATTAGGGAAAGATCCCAAACAAAGCTCACTAAAAGAGGAAACTATCGGGGGGTCGTGGGCCGGGCCAACAGACTTAAACCAATCTTAGACCGCACTAGGGGCCCAGGCCTCTTCTGGCAGGCTCGTGAAAGAGTCGAACCGCAGAAACGGATAAAGCCCAGTCAACCGTTTCTCATGATATTCCCTGGCAAAGTGGCCCAATTAACCGCGTGCGTAGCACTGGAAAGACCATTTGAAATAGCCAAATTTCCGCCCTCAAGAACCATTGCGTGACTCTCGCTTGGGTTGTTATGATCCGTCATCAAGGGCTCATTAGTGCCCAGAGCCACATTATCACTAGACTCCGGAATATTCGCCAGGCGAGCAAAAACCGATGGCCGCTGATGATCACCAAAGACATTGCCGGCGACCAATCTTGCTCATGATCCATTTGTGACCAAAGTCGAAGAAGCATCCAGTTGGGACCCCAACACCCGAAATACTAAACACCAATTCAAAGTCCTTTTCAACCGCACGACCTTGATTGTAAATCTCAAAACCCACGGCCTTGGAAGCTACTGAGAACTTGAACGATCTATCCTTAAGGTGAAGAACATGAAACCCTTGAGGATACCCACCAAAACAGGATTGGAGAGTAATACTAATGGTGTGACAATCCAACCGGAAACAAGCATGACAAAAAGAAACAACCATAGTGAATTCCCTTTGGCGAAAACCAGGCGAAAACACCACGGGATGACCAAAATTTTGCCTCGCGTGGAACATTGGAACTCTTTACCTCGAGCAAAGATGAGCAAAGGTGGATCCATAGATGTCCCCCCTCCTCCTAGGTGTGAAGTGGCTGCCATCATCGGATTGACAAGTGGCAGGATGGTGATCGTCGGGGCTGGAGTGGCCACCTGCGGTGGACACCTAGGTGTCGCCTAGGAGAGGAGAGGTTCCCTAGAGTAATGAGCAATCCATAAAAGTATTCAATCCGATAAAACGAAATCTCAAAGGGAAAACTCAATTCATCACAACAAGACAGAATGGGAAAACACCATATGATCTGACTATATTAACAAATCCCATGATACATCAAGATCATGACATCTCAAGAACATGAGAGAGAGAAAGGTTAAACACATAGCTACTGGTACAAACCCTCAGCCCCGAGGGTGGACTACCACCTCCTTATCATGGTGGCCGCCGAGAAGATGAAGATGTCCACCGGTGATGATTTCCCCCTCCAGCAAGGTGCCGGAATGGGGTCTAGATTGGTTTCTCATGGCTACGGAGGCTTGAAGTGGCGGAACTTCATATCTATGGTTACCCCGAGGGTTTTTGGAATACTTGGCGATTTATAGGGCGAAGATGGGGTACGGGAGGCCACCGACGTGGGCACAACCCATCGGGGCACGCCGGGGTGGGTTGTGCCCCCCTCGAGGAACCCTCGAGGTGCTGCTTTGGCCATTGTATATCTTCTGGTCCATAAAAAATCCAAAAAAAATTCCGCGGTCTTTTGGACTCTGTTTGATATTGATTTTCCTGCGATGTAAAAAACAAGCAAAAAACAACAACTAGCACTGGGTCAAATAGGTTAGTCCCAAAGAATGATATAACGTTGCTATAAAATGATTGTAAAACATCCAAGAATGATAATATAACAGCATGAATAATGTCGGTGTTCTGGGAATAGGGGTCCCCAGAGTTTCCTGCCTGCGGCCCACGGCGTGGCCAAGCCAGCAGGCCGTATGGCCCATCTTCATCAACAAGTCATCCAAGACCCTCGTGAGGTAAACGACGCAAGACCTCCTTTGGAGTAGCCTAGCCAGGCAGGCTAACGAGGAGCGGAGATATCAAGGTGGGGCAAACCTCACGAGGCCCTCGTGGCGTGAGCCATGACGCATGACACCAGGCGTTCGCAGACGAAGAGTACCGAGGCATCAGGCAAAGGTTGCTATATTGGTGCAAGGAGACTAAGATCAGGAGGACGACAAGACGGAGGTCTTCGTGGAGCCCAAGACGGCGTCACCGCGAAAGCTTTTTGCAGGCGAAGACCACTTTTGTCAAGATAGATTGTACTAGCTGTCCCCCTTCAAATTTGCCCGCCGTTGTTGGCTCCCTTCCCACTCGATACTTGAGAAGAGGACCAGGGCCTATATAAGTAGAGCTAGCCCCTATAGTAGAGGCATCTGATCTGATCGCATCTCATCTCATCTCATCTCATCTTTTCTTCATCCAACCCGATCGAGAGCCTACTCACAAGAACACCTCAACCTCAGGAGGTTGTTCTTCCCCTGTACTGTTCATCCTCAGCCCTAGAGGAAATCCACCACCACCACATTGGAGTAGGGTATCACACCACAACGGTGGCCCGAACTAGTATAAACCTCGTGTCTTTCCGTGTTGCGAGTTCGTCGAGTTCGTCCGTGAGATCTTAGCGAGCTAGGGTGTAGATTGGTGGGAAGGAAAGACTTCGCGCGCACCCCAGTGTTTGAACCTTAAGGGTTTGCCAGAACCCCACATCCGACATTTGGCCCGCCAGGTAGGGGTGCGTCGTAGGGTCCCTTCCATTAGTTCGTCGCTCCATCACTCCGTCGTCTCCATGGCGGACGCTCGCCGTGCTCGAGCTGAGCGTCGGGCTGCCCTCACCGCCCGCGTTGGTCAGACGGCTCCCGTCGGTGGGCCACATCGCCATTCTCCGTCTCCCTCGCCAACGCTGCCACCGCCAGGCGGGGAACGAGCAATAGGCATCCTCGCGGCATCCTTTGGTGCGGCAGCACGGCCGCACCGCCACTCCATCGCTGACCCCTGCCGGTTCTCCGTCTCACGCGCACCGCGCTCCCATGGAGGCACGGGCCACGCTCCTCGCGGCAAACGAGCTCCTGCGCTACTGCCCCATCAACGACATCTACGAGGAGTGGCTCGACCGCGTTGCCGAGCTCGTCCGCATCGCAGGGGGCTCTCTGGCATCATCCCACTCTCTGCCTCCCCCTCAACCAGCCGCGGGCGACTGGGCTCATCGCATGCCTCCACCACCTCAGCCCCAAGACGGCGCCTTGGCACCAAGGCACGCGGCTCTCGGCGTGATCCAAGAAGCTGCCAAGAAATTCCGTGGCGGCGAGAAGCTGCACCTGCGCTCCCCGCGCCACCTCGTCAAGACCACGCACCGCCCGCAGCGGTGCAGCGCGGACCTTGTCAAGACCAAGCTCCACCTCCGAAGCGGGGCCCGGCAACCTCGGCTGGGTGCGGCGCCTTCACCCCCGAGCTGCGTAGGGTCACTTGGCCGGGCAAGTTCAAGCCGGATCTGCCTCCTCTCTATGATGGTACCGCCGACCCCGCGGAGTTCCTGCAGCTCTATGAGCCGAGCATCGAAGCGGCCAACGGCAACGAAAAGGTCATGTCGAACTGGTTTCCCGTGGCTCTCAAGGATGGAGCTCGCTCCTGGCTCCTAAACCTGCAGCACGGCTCGATCTCCTCCTGGGACGAGATGCGCGACTGCTTCGTCGCCAACTTCTAGGGCACTCACGACCACCCACCAGCCGCGGGTGATCTATGCCGCATCAGGCAACAACCAGGAGAGACACTCCAGAAGTACATCGAGCGCTTCAACAACACCCACCTCAAGATCCCCAAGGTCATGGACGAGGCCATCATCTCCGCGTTTTCCGACGGCGTCCGTGATGTCAAGATGAAGGAAGAGCTCGCCATCCACGAGGAGCACTGCACATCTTAGGAGCTATTCAACCTGGCGACCAAGTGCGCAAGAGCTGAGGAGGGGCGCCTCTCCCTCCTTGAGCTCCCAGTCGTGGGCGCGGAGGAGAAGAAGGCCAAGGCCAAGGGCGTGAAGCGCAAGGAGGCAGATGTGCTCGCAGCGGAGCTCGACATCAAGCGGGGAAGAGATCAGCCCGAGTCATCCAAGAACGAACGACCATTCTGCGCCTTCCACAACCAGAACACCCACAACACCAGCGAATGTCAAGAGCTCAGAGCCATACGGGAAGGACGCTACGGTCGACAACCCGGGCGCAACGACCAGGGCTACGACCACAGAGGAGGACATGGAGGCGGACGCTGGGACGACCGTGGCCCGCGCCAGGAGTGGCGTGACCGGCCTCGTGAGGACCGCTGGCAGGACCAGCCTCTCGTGGGTGCCTGGAGGGACCCGCCGCGTGAAGATCGCCCCCAGGGCAACACCGTTCTTCCCCCGCTGCCGCCACCAAGAAGGAACGACGACCACCACCAGGACGATGGGGCTGGGGGCTTCCAGGAGCTGCGTGCGATCGCCTGCATCTTGGGCGGCGCCCAGGCCCAGCCTCTCAGCGCATCTTCAAACAGTTCGCTTGTGAGGTGAACTCGGCGCTCCCCAAACTCGAGGCCACACGCCCGCTCAGGTGGTCCTAATGCGCCATCACTTTCAACTCGGCGGATCAGCTCAAGTGCGCAGTCGCCGCCGGCATCCTCCCGATGTTGTGTTCCCCAGTCATCAGCAATGTGCAGTTTACCAAGACTCTCATCGACGGCGGTGCGGGGCTCAACGTCCTGTCCGTCGAAACATTTGACAACCTCCAAGTGCCATATGAACAGCTCCAGCCCACCAAGCCTTTCTCAGGAGTGACCGACGGCTCCACCACACCGATAGGGCAGGTCCGCCTACCCGTCACCTTCGGGGAGCGCAAGAACTACCGCACCGAGCTCATCGACTTTGACATCGCACACATCCGCATGCCGTACAATGCCATCCTCGGGTATCCAGCCCTGGCCAAGTTCATGGCAGTCACTCATCACGGCTACAATGTTCTCAAGATGCCAGGAAGCGAAGGAATCATCACGGTCATGTGTGAAGAGAGGGATGCGGTGTGCTCCCTCGAGCGCGCCTTTCAAGCCACAGCAATCGACGACCCCAACAGCAGAAATGAAGGCCCTCTAGAGGTCATCCCCAAGAAGAAGTAGCCGCACCGTGCAGGACCTCAGGAGGATGGCATCGCGGCAGGAGCCACGTCAGGACCAGCGCCCGCTCCAGGGGCGCCTCCCTCCATCACATAGGAAGGCGCGCTCGGCGCCCTCCTCAGGCAGGGCTCGAGGGCTCTCTTCTGGAGGGCCTCGGACCTTGCCAACCTCACGGGTGAGGCACTTGGGCACCACCTGGAGGCGTGCTTCGCGGCACGTGACCCTCAGGAGAACACATGGCAAGGAGTGCCCACCACTTAGGAGTTCATCACCAACACCAACCAGGAACTGCAAGAAGCAAGAGCCATGCGCGATGACAGCCACCCATGAGACGCAGCTCCGCATCCTGGCGAGGATGCTAGGCTGCGTGTCTGCATCGACATCCCAGGGCTCGACAACGCCGCATCTCAGGAGCATTTCTGGCCTTCGCGTGTGGGCCACTGTGAGGGCCCGCCACACAGCTACGTTCGTATGCCCTTTGGCTTGCCTAGCATGTCGTCGGCCTATCAGCGCAACATGCTACGTGTCCTGGCGGCTCAGGAAGCCAAGTACCACGCCATTCCGGAGGAGATGGAGATGGTCTCCAGGGAACCTCCTGAGCCCCCAGAGCCTCCCGATGCTCAGGGTTATGGCTGCTTATGAGGAGTCATTTCTTCAACGCACGCCTTCAGCTGCACCAACTCTACTTCGTCTACAGAACCAGGTGACATCTTCCAACCTTGTTTAGCTGGGAGCACCCCTCGGGCTACATTATTCCTAGGCCACGTGGGTCCGTCCCTGTGGCATGTATCCCTTTTGCTTATGTCTTTAGCTTACCTTGTTGGGGGCGCCCCTCGGGCTGCATCATCCCCAAGCCACTCGAGCCGGACCCGGTGGCACGCATCTTCCTGCATTTATCCAAGTTGATCTTCTCTCCATGCTTAACTTGTCAACTGCTATCACCTTCTCGATCATCGTCTCCCCCGGGGCCTCCACACAGGCGCGGCGCAGGTGCATGGGTCCTTCCCTGCCATGCCGACAAATCTGAGCGGTCGAGCTCTGGCTCGCAGCACACGCCCCGCACACGTAACCTCACCAGGCCCTCAGTGCCTTCACCTCATCCAGAGCAACCAGCGGTAGGCTAACAGCTGTAACGGCAAACCGTGTTTCTTCTTGTGCCTGTTCACAGGGATCCTGTGTGAATGATAGCAGGCGGCACAGCGAGTCTCCTTTTCTATCATGCAATTCGCTTGCGCATTAAAAGGGGGGCCTAAGCATCACGACTCAGGAGCTCTTACTGGCTCTCCAGCCCTCACCCCCTGGCCTTTACCACGGCATCACGACCTGGCATACCAGCGGCGGCTGAGCTCGCTCGAGGGCCAGGACTTGAGGACGTAGAGAACTAAGAGGAACATGAGGGAAGAGAAACTCGTATGGGTCGGCCTAGCTATGCCGCAAGAGTAGGTGCGCAGCCCTAGCGCAGTGTCAGGAGTCGCCACGGGATCAACAAGATAAGTCCCGTACTCGGATCGGCTAAATGTTTGGGCCTAATGGTCACTCATGCCTTGCCGCAAACCCGTTGCATCCACGTCAACTCCCTTTCTCGCCTTACCATGGCTGCTTGAGCGCTAAGGGGGACCTCCTGAGCATCGCACCTCATGGGCTCTTACTGGACCTCGGGCTGCACACCTCCTAGCCTTGACCACGGCACGCGACCTGGCATACCAACGACGGCTGTAGCCTCCCTAGGGACCGAGACCTATCAGCGTAGAGCAACAAGCTATCACGGGGAAAGAAATGGGGGGCCGAGCCTTAACGGGACATGCGTTCACCAAATTCTCATAACAGGGAAGATAAACACAAAAGACATTACGGACCCTTACATGCCCCCACGGGGTAATTCATGATTCTTCGCAGGAAACAAAAGCTGATACTAAGGGGAATCCTATCTACATCCTTCCGTGGTGGACACCATCATCAACAGTGGGCCATGGGAGGTCGGCGCCAACCCCATCCAGATCAGCGGCGGCTATGGCCGGTCGTCGTAGCTTTGCTCCGAGCGTGGCGAGAGCTCGGGGGCACGTAGCTGTCATCGCTCGTCTCCGGAGTCTCAGAGAGCTCAGGAGAGCTGCTGGACTCCCAAGGGTTGCTGCTGCTGGAGTGGCTGCGAGCGGGACGCGCGTCAGCCTCATGCTCCTCTCCGGAGCAGCACTCCAGGAGGCGGCCCTCAGCATCGAAGACCTTGAAGAAGAGCGTGGAGACGCAGTCGTACTCGAAGTGGATCGCGAGGGTGCCCCTCGCACGGCAGACCCGTGCGATCTTGCCCCAGCAGCGAGTCATGAAGATCTTGCCTGTGGGGACCGCTTCGATCTCCGCTCCGATCGCCGAAGCACTGCAGTCGGCGTGCTGCAGCCAAAGCTCGAGAGGCCCCCCCGGCAGCATCACGTTGGAGAAGAACCGCGGGAAGCGGATCCAGGAGCTTGGAGGCAACGGCGCCCACAGCACCAACTCGCGCGAGGAGCCCGCAGCGTGAACCCCAGGGGCGACGGCACGCGTAGCCGTGGCGCGGCGACCCTGGATGCGGCGTGGGCGGCGCTGCTCGTCACTTCGTTCTCCCGAGCCCTCGGCTCGGGCGTACAAGAGCAGCGGGTACCTCGGAGGAGCCCGCTCGCACCAAGGCCTCAACACCACCTGCATCGCTGCTTCATCACGGTGATGGATCGACCTTTTCTTCGGAGGAAGAGGACCCGGATCATCATGGGGAGCGTTTCCTTTCTCTTCAGTCGAAAACTTTCTGATGGGCACCACTGTTGTCAGCAGTGGAGCAAGGAGGAAGATGCAAGCAAGCGAGGAAGAGATGGGCGACGGGGGCTCCGCCCCCCTCCCCATTTATAGCAAGAGAAGGCCAACCGGCATCTCCCACGATCGTAGGTAATGATGGTTTTCCTTGCATGTCACAGGAACTTGTCAAGTCATGTAGTTGCCGAGGCAGCATGGGGAAGCGAAGACGCCCACGTCCAATCAACCGCCACACGTCAATCGAGGCCACAGGCTTTTGGGGCCCGTGGTGCTCCGAACCTGGCCCTTGGCTTCACCGTGAAGCTACGCCCGAGCGCACCTTGTTCCCGGGGGCTACTGTCGGCATTCTGGGAATGGGCATCCCCAGACTTGCCTGCCGGCGGCCCACGGCATGGCCAAGCCAGCAGGCCGTATGGCCCAAGTTCATCAACAAGGCATCCAAGACCCTCGCGAGGGTCCAAACCTCGCAATGCAGACGGCGCAAGACCTCCTCTGGAGTAGCCTAGCTAGGAAGGCTCATGAGGAGCGGAGATATAAAGGCGGGGCAAACCTCATGAGGCCCTCGTGACGTGAGCCATGACGCACGACACCAGGCGGGCGCTAGGCGGGCGCCAGCGCGCACATCATCCTTATTTCCTCTTTGGTTCCAAGGAGGCTAGCGCAGACAAAGAGTACCGAGGCATCAGGCAAAGGTTGCTATATTGGTGCAACGAGACCAAGACCAGGAGGATGGCAAAATGGAGATCATCATGGAGCCCAAGACGGTGTCACCGCCAGAGCTTTTCGCACTCGAAGACCACTTTTGCCAAGATAGCTTGTACTAGCTGTCCCCCTTCAAATTTGCCCGCCGTTATTGGCTCCCTTCCCACTCGATCTTTGGGAAGAGGACCAGGGCCTATATAAGTAGAGCTAGCCACCATAGTAGAGGCATCTGATCTGATCACATCTCATCTCATCTCATCTTAGCTGGATCCAACCCGATCGAGAGCCTACTCACAAGAACACCTCAACCTCAGGAGGCTGCTCTTCCCTTGTACTGTTCATCATCAGCCCTAGAGGCAATCCACCACCACCACACTAGAGTAGGGTATTACATCACAATGGTGGCCTAAACCAGTATAAACTTCGTGTCTTTCCACGTTGCGAGTTTGTCGAGTTCGTCCGCGAGATCTTAGCGAGCCAGGGCGTAGATTGGTGGGAAGGAAAGACTTCGCACGTACCCCAGTGTTCGAACCTTAAGGGTTTGCCGGAACCCCACATCCGACAAATACTTCATAAATTATAGATACGTTGGAGACGTATCAGTACCTGAGATATAATGTTTTGATCATTGTCCATTAACAACCTTCGCGTTAGTACCTTCGGCATTATTTATTTGGATAGCTCCAGATGGATAAACCTCCTCGATAACATATGGTCCTTCCCATTCAGAGAGGAGTTTTTCTGCAAAGAATATGAAATGAGAGTTGTAGAAAAGAACGTATTCTCCAACTTTGAACTCACGCTTTTGGATTCTTTTTTCATGCCATCTTTTAACCTTTTATTTAAATAACTTGGCATTTTCATAAGCTTGGGTTCTCCATTCATCTAATGAGCTAATATCAAATAACCTCTTCTCACCAGCAAGTTTGAAATCATAGTTGAGTTCTTTAATTGCCCAATAAGCTTTATGTTCTAACTCATGGGGCAACTGACAAGCTTTTCCATAAACCATTTTATAAGGAGACATACCCATAGGATTTTTATATGTTGTTCTGTAAGCCCAAAGTGCATCATCTAATTTCTTAGACCAATTCTTCGAGGACCTATTGACAGTCTTTTGCAAAATTAATTTTATTTCTCTTTTGCTAAGTTCAACCTGACCACTAGACTGAGGATGATAAGGTGATGCAATTCTATGGTTAACATCATACTTGGCAAGCATTTTACGGAAAGCATCATGAATAAAGTGTGAACCACCATCAGTCATTAAATATCTAGGGACACCAAACATTGGGAAAATAACTTCCTTAAGCATTTTAATAGAGGTGTTGTGATCAGCACTACTAGTTGGAATAGTTTGTACCCACTTAGTAACATACTCAACAACAACCAAAATATGAGTATACCCATTAGAGGAAGGAAAAGGTCCCACGTACTCAAATCCCAAAACATCAAATGGTTCAATAGCAAGTTAATAATTCATAGACATTTCTTGAAGCTTGCCGATATTACCTATTTTGACATTTGTCACAAGATGAGACAAACTTACGAGCATCCTTTAAGAGATTATGCCAATAAAACCTAGATTTCAATACCTTGTGAACAGTTATGTCTCCTACATGATGTCCTCCATATGCTTCGGAGTTACATTTCCATAGGATTTGTCCATATTCATGCTCAGGTACACAATGTCTAATAATACCATCTACTCCTTTATAAAGATGTGGGTCATCCCAAAAGTAATGTCTTAAGTCATACAAGAATTTTTCTTTTGTTGGTATGTAAAGCTAGGTCGTATGTATTTACCAACTATATAATTAGCATAGTCAGCGTACCAAGGAGTGTTATTAAAAACATTTATTGCAGCTAACTGCTCATCAGGAAAACTATCATTAATATGTGGTTAGTCATCAAGATTATTCTCAAGCCTAGACAAGTTATCAGCTATGGAGTTCTCCACTCCTTTTCTATCAGTGATATGCAAATAAAATTCTTGTAGCAAGAGAACGCACCTAATGATTCTAGGTTTAGCATCTTTCTTTTCCATAAGATATTTTATAGCAGCATGATCGGTGTGAACAATAACTTTAGAATCAACAATATAAGATCTAAATTTATCACATGCAAACACCACTACTAAGAATTCTTTTTCAGTAGTAGCATAATTTCGTTGACCATTGTATAGATTTTTACTTTCATAATGAATAACATTTAATTTCTTATCAACTCTTGGTTCTAGAACAGCACCAACATCATAATCACTAGCATCAAACATAATTTAAAAACGCAGGTTCCAATCAGGTGGTTGAACAATAGGTGCAGAAATTAAGGCTTTCTTGAGTGTTTCAAAGGCTTCTACAAAATTATCATCAAAAACAAATGGTATATCTTTTTGCAAAAGATTTGTAAGAGGCCTAGAAATTTTAGAGTAATCTTTGATAAATCTCCTATAGAAACCAACATGACCAATGAAACTATGAATACCTTTGATATCTTTAGGAGATGGCATTTTCTCAATTGAATCAACGTTAGCTTTGTCTACCTCAATACCTCTTTTAGAAATTTTATGACCAAAAATAATACCTTCGTTAACCATAAAGTGGCACTTCTCCCAATTCAAGACAAGATTTGTTTGCTCACATCTCTACAATACTCGATCAAGATTGCTTAAACAATCATCAAAATGCATCCCATCAATAAAAAATTCATCCATGAAAACCTCAACAATCTTTTCACAAATGTCAGACAATATAGCAGTCATACATCTTTGAAAGGTAGCATGTGCATTACATAAACCAAAAGGTATACGTTCGTAAGCATAAGTTCCGAAAGGACAAGTAAAGGAGGTCTTTTCTTGATCAGGTTGAGAAACAGGTATTTGTGAAAAACCAGAATATCCATCAATGAAGCAAAAATGTGCGTGCTTAGATAATCTTTCTAGCATTTGATCAATAAAAGGCAGAGGGTAATTATCTTTTCTAGTAGATTTATATAATTTTCTAAAATAAATTACCATTCTATAGCCTGTAACAATTCTTTGTGGAATAAGTTCATTCTTATCATTGGGAACAACAGTAATACCACCTTTCTTAGGGTCACAATGAACGGGACTTACCCATCTACTATCAACTATAGGATACATTATACCTGCTTCTAGAAGTTTTAGTATTTCCGTTCTTACCACTTCTTTCATCTTCGGATTTAACCGACATTGGTGATCACCAATGGGTTTAGCATCAGGTTCCATATTAATCTTGTGCTGACATAGAGTGGGACTAATGCCCTTAAGATCATCAAGAGTATACCCAATAGCAGCTCAGTGCTTCTTTAGAACTTTCAATAATCTTTCTTCTTCATGTTCTGGCAGGTTAGGACTAATAATAATAGGATATATCTTCTTCTCATCAAGATAAGCATATTTCAAAGTGTCTGGCAATAGTTTTAATTCAAACACAGGATCACCTTTAGGTTGAGGAGGACCTCCTAGAGTTTCAATAGGCAAATTGTGTTTAAGCAGAGGATGTTATTCAAACAAAATCTTATCTATTTCACTTCTTTCATGCATATGCATATCATTTTCATGGTCTAGCAAATATTTTTCTAAAGGATCAGTAGAAGGTACAACAATAGAAACAAGACCAATAATTTCATCCTTACTAGGCAATTTTTTATGAGGTTTTCTACTAAACTTGGAAAAATTAAATTCATGAGACTCATCACCAAAGTTAACACCGACAGTTTGTTTCTCACAATCTATTTTAGCATTAACGGTGTTCAAGAAAGGTCTACCAAAGATAATGAGACAAAAGTCATCTTGTGGGTATCCAAGAACAGGAAAATCAGTAGGATATTTTATTTTCCCACACAAGACTTCAACATTTCTAACAATCCCAAGTGGTATGATGGTGTCTCTATTAGCAAGTTCAATAGTAACATATATGTCTTCCATTTCAGCGGGTGCTATGTCATTCATAATTTCTTGATATAAGGTAAAAGGAATAGCACTTACGCTAGCCCCTATGTCACATAAACCATGATAACATTAATCTCCTATCTTAACTGAGACAACGGGCATGCCAACACCAGGTGTATGTTTATCTTTTTCATCGGGTTTGGCAATTCTAGCAGCATCATCATAGAAGTAAATAACATGCCCATCTTTTTTTCAACCAGGAGATCCTTAACCATAGCAACACTGGGTTCTACCTTTATTTGTTCAGCTGGTTTATGTGTTGTCACTATTGTAGGATGCTGCTAACGCGACACTATGATCAGAGACCCTTCGACGAAACTGTGTGCGATGCCACAATCGCAAACGGTGGTGTAAAAATAGTCAAAAAAGGTGCAAAACACTTGCGATGGAGGATGCATCAAACACGGTTCATATTTTAGTTGTGTGTGCGATGCAGGGCATATGGTTCAGCCAAATGCAGGTGTGTGCGATGTACAGCATATGGTTCACTCGGATCAACTATTTGTGATTAGGCAACACAAAAGAAACGGTCAGCCAGATCAAAGGTGTGTGCGATATATGACATGCGGTTCACTCGGATGAATTGTTTGCGTTGAGACATGAGAGCAGAAGCAGTTCAATATAACAAGATGTTTGTGATACAGTACAAACAGGTCTGTAATCATAAATGTGTGCGGATACCGATAGTAACAGAAACGTTCACCTAGTGTGGTCTGTGTCCATCTGATCATCATCTCCTTCTTGTGCTAGCTCGATGTTCCTTCTATGCTAAGTTTCCATTAATTGATGGCATTTTATGAACACACCACCGTTTCTCGCCATTTCCTCACCTATTTCCCTCCACCCAGCGATATTGATTATAGACGGCGTGCGACACATGGAGGAAACAAGCGCAACCTGTAGCACATCCACCTTTTCCAAGCATGCCAACCCACCAAAGCGTCGCCTCTGCCATCAACCTCGTGGACATGGAAAACGAGCAGGCGCCACAGCCCATCTAGGCTGAGGCGCTCCCCGGCAACGCGATGGAAGACACAGTGATGCGCGTCATTGCCAGGGTTGAGCAGACCTTTGGCGCATGGTGCTTGAGTGCCACGGATCAAGATAGGAATGTCAACGCCAATAGGCTGCAGCTCGCTGCTCAACATGATCGATGGCACGCCGCAGAGCAAGCTAGGCACGTCCACGCCGACAGGCTGCGGCTCGCTGCACGGCGAGACCGTTGGAGTGCCGCAGAGTGAGAGGCGCGGTGTGGCGCACAGCAAAAGCTCATCCATTGGCGCTTGACTCCTCTCGACACAGCGTCGCAGCTGGCTACACGTCCGGTCAGTACCCCCATTCCTCGGCAGGAGTGGGCAGAGGCCCTCAGCGTCGTACTTGCACAAGAAGTCGGCCGCGCCGTACTTCCACCTGACGCCCGTCGCGCCGTTCACATGGGTGTCATTGTTCACCTTGTCCGTGGCCTGCTAGATTCTAATGCACTGGTCCGTAGGCTTGACCGCCTCCTTGGCCCAGGTGTCCACCTGGGCGCAGTAGAGGTACATGGCTGTCGCATCCTCGAGCTGGTGATCTCCGATGAAATAGCCAACCTGTAGCTCGAGATCATGCGCCAGATGTACTACGAGTGTGTCGACCGCTTGGATGAACGCCTGCACGAGTTTAGGAAGAGCCAAGAGCTTCCATAGGCAAGGGCTGCTGGCCATGGTCTCATGGACGTGTTTTATTTTGAAAAGTCGTTTCGACGTGGATAGCTATGAATTCACAGCAATCATAGTATTGCTCTGTTCATTGCTCTGATTCAATGTGTGTACTCTATTTTCCATTTTTATATATTCTGTTTCAATGTGTCTATATACGCTTTCCATTCTGTATATGTGGATGATAACAACGAGATTCAAATTGGTATACAAAAACAGATAGAAAATGGAATTCATAATATATATATATATATATTAAATGTTCATTAGTTCATCACATAATATATATATATATAATACCATCACATATATGTGATGATACTTAACTACTAGGTACAATGCATAAAATTGAAAACGAACAATACTAAAACTAATAATCCCTCCTGGGGCCAGTATTCTGGCAGCCCCTCGCCAGCAGCTCCCTGCACGGCGTCTTCCCAGTTGGAGGCAGTACTCCGCCTCCTTCGCCTTGCAGCGCTTGACGTACCGATCTGCCTCTTGCTAGAGGACGCGCGCGGCCGATCTTGCCATTTCGTTGGGCGCTCACCGGAGCTCCTCGTCGGTGGCACGCTGGAGCTTATCGGTCCACCTCCACGCAGCGATGAGGCGCCCAGCGCCTATGACCTTCCTCGCGAAGTTCCCTGTCTTCGTACACTCCCTCAGCACGATGACGAGCCGTCCCCAAAGCTCCGGCGCCTCCTTTTTCCTTGTGGCATCATGGGCTTCACAGACCCCTTGGTACCTGGCTTCCTCCTCCGCCATCTCCTTCTTGAACGCCACTTGCCTGGCTTTCTCAGCTGGTGGTAGCGACTTCCATAGACAAAGATTGTACTGGCCCCAAAACCAATACAAAGTTGGGGGTCCGGCGCAACCTTGTCAGGCGACACGTAGGGGTCCATGTCGCTTCTAACCGTGGGAGCGTCCTGGGGGGGCGGTGACTCCTCGTCGGTGCATGGGCAGACCGGCGGCGCCATGGCAGAGATTTGAGAGAGAGAGGGAGAGAAAGAGGGAGAGAGAGAGAGAGAGAGAGAGGGCGAGCGAGGGGAGGATGTAGAAGAGAACGCAGGCGGGACGACGTGAGGAAGGTAGTATTTATTGGCGGACAGAATCTAGATTGATGGGGACAGTACACACGCCAGTCGCCGGAATTTACGAGTACTGTAGTTTGGATTACACACGATTCCCACAACAAAATCTGTGTGTGAACATAATAGCCAAAATCCGTGTGTGAACATAATAGCTGACGGTTTCGGATGCAGAACCGTGTCTGATTAACGATCCCCGCCACTCACCTACCAAACCTCGAGCCGCAAGACAGAGTGCCAATCGTGTGGGGTGCGGTTGTCTTGCCAGATCCTTACATTTTGTTTTTTGAACACCAGATATTTACATTGTCTGATGATTTTTTAACTCTTACACAAGTACACAAAAATATGATATTTCAAACCGTTATGGTTAGGTGTTGCATGTAGATATAGTTCAAATTTGAATTACAGTCATTAAATGGTTAGAAAATCACTTAAATGTCTTTAAAAGGTCAATTGACCCTTGAAATTTCCCAAATTTTCACAAGACAGTTGTATTAGTGCACGTTAAACGTAGGAAAAATTTGAAGGCCGTAAGAGGAAGTTATCCCCCGTTCGTCATCAAACATGCATTGTTCCCTCTCGGAACCACAAACCTTCTAGTTAGTTTCTCCAGTTTCTGAGGGGTGTTTCCAAACTTTCGTCAAACATGCCAATTTCTTTACCACATCATCTTGGTGGCATGACATTAAATCAAGCAAGGTTTCATGTTTCTCTGATCATTTTTTAATTTTTTTGGAATTAAAATGCCATGGCACTCCATGCATGTGTGCCCATGCCTTGAGACCAATATGTTTGAAAATTGATTCTAATTTACTGTGCATGGAATTAACTCGCACACAAGTACACAAAAATATGGTTTTTCAAACCGTTATGGTTAGGCGTTGCTTGTAGATTTAGTTCAAATTTGAATTACGGTCATTAAATGGTTAGAAAATCACTTAAATGTCTTTAAAAGGTCAAATGACCCCTGAAATTTTCCAAATTTTCACAAGATAGTTGTATTAGTGCATGTAAACGTACAAAAAAATTGAAGGCCGTAAGAGGAAGCTATCTCCTGTTCTTCATCAAACATGCATTGTTCCCTCTCGGAACCATGAACCTTCTAGTGAGTTGCTCCGGTTTGTGAGGATGTGTGTCCAAACTTTCGTCAAACATGCCAATTTTTTACCACATCATCATAGTGGCATGACATTAAATCGAGCAACGTTTCATGTTTTTCAGATCATTTTTTCATTTTTTGGAATTAAAATGCCATGGCACTCCATGCATGTCTGTCCATGCCTTGAGACCAATATGTTTGAAAACTCCTTCTAATTTACTGCACATTGAATTACCTCGCACACAAGTACACAAAAATATGATTTTTCAAACCGTTATGGTTAGCTGTTGCATTTAGATGTAGTTCAAGTTTGAATTACGATCATTAAATGGTCAGAAAATCACTTAAATGTCTTTAAAAGGTCAAATGACCCCTAAAATTTTCCAAATTTTCACAAGACAGTTGTATTAGTGCACGTTAAACGTATAAAAAAATTAAGGCCGTAAGAGGAAGTTATCTCCCGTTCGTCATCGAACATGCATTGTTCCCTCTCGGAACCACGAACCTTCTAGTGAGTTGCTCCGATTTGTTAGGGGTGTGGGTCCAAAATTTCGTCAAACATGCCAATTTTTTTACCACGTCATATTGGTGGCATGACATTAAATCAAGCAAGGTTTCGTGTTTTTCTGATCATTTTTTTAATTTCTTGGAATTAAAATGCCATGGCACTCCATGCATGTGTGCCCATGCCTTGAGACCAATATCTTTGAAAATTCCTTTTAATTTACTGCACATGGAATTAACTCGCACACAAGTACAGAAAAATATGAATTTTCGAACCGTTATGGTTAGGCTTTGCATGTAGATGTAGTTCAAATTTGAATTACGGTCATTAAATGGCTAGAAAATCACTTAAATGTCTTTAAAAGGTCGAATGACCCCTGAAATTCTCAAAAATTTCACATGACAGTTGTATTAGTGCACGTTAGACGTAGAAAAAAATTGATGGCCCTAACAGGAAGCTATCTCCTGTTCGTCGTCAAACATGCATTGTTCCCTTTCGGAACCACAAACCTTCTAGTGAGTTGCTCTGGTTTGTGAGGGGTGTGTGTCCAAACTATCGTCAAATAGGCCAATTTTTTTACCACATCATCTTGGTAGCATGACATTAAATCAACCAAGGTTTCATGTTTTTCTGATCATTTTTTAAATTTTTTGGAATTAAAATGTCATGTCACTCCTTGGATACGTATGCATGTGTCCATGTCGTGAGACCAATATGTTTGAAAATTCCTTCTAATTTACTGCACATGGAATTAACTTGCACAGAAGTACACAGATACAATTTTTCAAACCATTTTGGTTAGGCGTTGCATTTAGATGTGGTTCGAATTTGAATTGCGGTCGTCAAATGGCTAGAAAATCAATTAAATGCCTTTAAAAGGTCAAACAACAACTAGAATTTTCAGAAAATTCACATTACAGTTGTAGTAGTGCATGTTAGACTTAGAAAAAAATTGAAGGCGGTAAGAGGAAGCTATCTCCCATTCGTCATCAAACATGCATTGGTCACTCTCGGAACCACGAGCCTTCTAGTGAGTTACTCCGGTTTGTGAGGGGTGTGTCCAAACTTTCATGAAACATGCCATTTTTTTACCACATCATATTGGTGGCATGACATTACATCAACCAACGTTTCATGTGTTTCTGATATTTCTTTAATTTTTTGGAATTAAAAAGCCATGTCACTCCATGCATACATATGCATGTGTCCATGTCGTGAGACAAGTATGTTTGAAAATTCCTCCTAATTCACTGCACATGGAATTAACTAGGACACAAGTACACAAATATGATTAGTCAAACAGATCTGGTTAGGCGTTGCATGTAGATGGAGTTCAAATTTGAATTAAATGGCTAGAAAATCACTTAAATGTCTTTAAAAGGTCAAATGACCCCTAGAATTTTCCAAAATTTCAGGTTACAATTGTAGTAGTGCATGTTAAACATAGGAAGAGTTTGAAGGCCGTAAGAGGAAGCTATCTCCCGTTCGTCATCAAACATGTATTGTTCCCTCTCGGAACCATGAGCCTTCTAGTGAGTTGCTTCGGTTTGTGAGGGGTGTGTGTGTCCAAACTTTCATCAAACATGCCAATTTTTTTCCACATCATGTTGGTGGCATGACATTACATCAACTAAGGTTTCATGTGTTTCTGATTTTTTTTTATTTTTTGGAATTAAAATGCCATGTCACTCCATGCTTAATTATGTCATAGCCTTTGAGACCAATATGTTTGAAAATTCCTTCCAATTTACCGCACATGGAATTAAATCGCACACAAGTACAAAAAATATGAGTTTTCAAACCGTTATGGTTAGCTGTTGCATGTACATGTAGTTCAAATTTCAATTACAGTCATTAAATGGCTAGAAAATCACTTAAATGTCTTAAAAGGTCAAATGACCCCTGAAGTTTTCCAAAATTTGACATGAAAGTTATATTAGTACTACAAAATTTCTCATACATTTAAAACACCATCCGTTGCCACTGTACTCCAAATTTGTGTTTCGCAGCTAAAAAAATATATCTAAAACATCACACACAGTTGTTTTCTAGGAACTGTTTGCAATGAAAATATCTAGGTATATTTTAGTCTCCCTCCTTAAGATTCACCGGCTAGTCTGCTCCAGTGCCGGCAACCCCCGAATCCACGAATCCCGACCCCCATTCCCGCATGCCCTTCTTGCAAAGATGATGCCATGGAAACACGTCGTGATGGCCCGTACGATGTGCACGTCCCCCCCGAGCGTCGCCGCCTGTGCCGAGAGTGCGGCCACCTACGCCGGGAGTGCCGCCGCATCCGCATTAAGCGTGGCCGCTTTCGCCGAGAGGGCGTCTACGATAGCAGACAGGGCAGCTGCAGCAGCTGAGACGGCTGTAGCTGCTGCTGCGACAGCGGCTACAAACACCGAGAGCGCTCGAGCTGCTGTCTGTGCCGCTGATGTCGCCCTGGCCCGAGTCGAGGCCGTCCACACCAAGATCGAGGAGGCACATGCCAAGATATTCTAGGCCACCTCAGACTCCAACATGCAGCCCACATCTGAAAAGGCGGTGGTGGCCATGGAGCACCTGCTTCCTCATGAGGTCGCCGAGGTCGAGGTAGAGAAGCATCTGTCCATCGAGGAATCGGAGGTGGTGTACCAGCACGAGCTCTGGCGCAACCACTACTATGAGTACTACAACCTTGAGGGCGGCGCCGAGGACGAGGACGAGGATGCAGTCGACCTCAGCAGGGGGCGTGGAGTCCACCAGCGGCGGCATGTCGCTAGGACAAGTCATCGACGTGTCATCTCACACCGGCGATGCATAGGCCGGCGCGGCGGCGGATTTTTTAAAATTATGCGTACTTAGGCTTTGTTTTTAATGCTGGTCTTTCTTAGAGCAATGTTTACCTCAACTGGCTCTCTTTAATTACTAAAATTGCTCGATTCAGTAAGTGTGGTCTGTCTGTTGTATGCTCTTTTGTGTGCCCAAATTAGCAAGCGATGTTAAATTATGCAATGAATTACCCGCGGAAATTTCCACCAAAACTTTAATTATCAAACTCATCCCATGCGCGTAAAGCAGAAGAATCATTTGCGACGCACACAACCGTACAAAGTGAATGGTCCGGTGGCACCGCGCGCAAAGTTTCCCTCCACATTTCCAAAATTTTGGCCTACCACCAAAATATCTACCCCGCCCCCTTCCCCCCTTCCCCACCCCCTTTTCTCCCCGACCACAAGTTACATTTCCCCTGTTTCCTCCTTCCTTCCTTCCTTCCTTGCTAAGATATAGCCGCTTCCTTGCTCTCGCCGTCTCACATCCTACCGTCGGGGTCGCCATGGTTTTCTTTAAAGACCTCTCCAGTGGTTCCTCCTCCGACGACTACTCCTTCACTATCCGGGTATGCCTCTCTTCTATCTCTAGGACTATGACTTGGAATGAAGGATTTTTACCCGGCGGTCGATTTGAGTCATTTCTTCCTCTTGTAGCTCCCTAAGACCATTAGTGGCAATGAATAGAGCGGGCTGGCCGAAGATCAATATGCTCGTTGTCAACATCAATCTCCATGCGTGAAGCTAGTTGCGTTTGATTCTGTGGATAGTGGGAGGAAGTTTTTGGCATGTGCAGAGAAGGTTAGACCCTCTTTCATTGTTACAAATCATTTGTTAGATGTGATTCAGACACTCTCACGGTCCCAACCCATTCATACCACACCTTCAACCAAACGCATCCTAAGACAGTGTCATAGTTTGTACCTAGTATCTTAAATTGTTGCCATCTCATCAGCGGTGCATTAGAAAATTATTTGGCACCGCTTCAGCAGTTTGTGCAGCCAACTTTGGTCCACACATCTGAGTAGACAAGTAGTAAAATACTAAATCTTTATGGAAGGGAGGAACTGGGCATCGGAGCAACTACGTGCTCCAGAGTTTGGGTCCCTGATTTTTTTCCGCTGCATCGGCTCGCCAGTGCAGGCACCGGTGCGAGATGTAGCAAAAGTTGTCTTTAACCCAATTTTGGCATACATAGTGGACGACCTTAGTGCTATTAGTTCTATGTTACTAAATTTGTGCATGTACACACCTGTTAGTATCAATTTGTTGTCATCCAAACACTGTTGCTATGTTGTTGCAGTTATATTTACCTTCCTCATAAAATGTTAAATTAGTTATTTATTGTACATGAGTAAGAACTTGTAGCGACGTTGTAGTTAATTATAGCTTCTGATGTTCCATATTTTGGTTGTTGTCTCAGTACCAATTATTTCATTTGCACATTAACCTTTTTGAGAAGATATGTCATAATTAACATGTTTCTTCAGTTTTTCAAAATAAGCATTGGTGATTTTGTATGTTGTATAAACCCATTTCCCCTACAATTGTTACTGATCTAGTTTTAAATATTATAGGATGAGCGAAAGTGATCTTACTTGGAGTGGGTTGATCAAGAGTGGCCACAGTCTTTAAAGATGTGCCTAGGAAAGCTCTAGAGAATGTATGAGGAAGAGAACACACGTAGGCTTAGAGAAAGTGTTGTCAACACTGAAGTATATTTCAAGATGCGGGATAAAAAGTTGAAGGTGGAGAATGAGCTCATATTTTTTAAATAAGACTTTGCTAAGATGGTGTTGGCGAAGGAGGAGGCAGTTTCACAATTGGCCCGTGCAAAATGGGTTCTTACTGAAATGAAAGCAGAGGTGGATAAGACGAGCCTGGATGCTCTCGATTAGGGAAATGATACATAGGATGCAGAGTGCCCATACTTATTCCCGCGTGGTGGTTCGTGCAAAAAAGGCCAGAGGCCTACTCAGATCAAATATCCAAACCATGATATGTGGTCACGTCGCCCCGTCTCACAAACTTGCAGCTAGATCTAAGAATGCCCAGCCGTGCCACGTGAAAAACTTGTGGGTATCCTCCAGATCAACCCAACTTCACATCACTTGCGGGTTCCCCTTGGGGCTGACCCGATGTCATCATGGTTCTGTGATAAGTCAAAGTAACCATGTGTCTGAAACAACAAGGGGGAAACCTGAGGAATCACCCTCGATGGATTCCCACTCGATGGAACCATCAAGGTGGACTTGGAGGAATCACCCTCGTTGGTCCACACTAGAGGGGTTGCATGCTAGAGTCGTTATCAGGAGTGGTGAAGGAGGAATCACCCTCGATTACCACGACCGAATAGCTACACTATGGGGTTAACATCAGAAATGCTGGCAAGGTATCACCCTCGGCAGTAGATAGTAACTCTTCAAAGTCGTACAACTAAGTGGGGTGATGTGCGGTGTTGGGGGTTGGACGTCGATCACGTTGATCGAGTCATCAAACATAACGCAGCGCAACTTGGACAAGGTGGGGGTCACCGATGGATCTCTAACCAGCCTATAATAAGAAGTTTAGAATAAGAAGGTAAAGTATGAAAGCAGGTAGCAAAAGCAGGCTATGAATCAGAATAGGAGCAAACAATAATATTAGCAAAATCTAATGCAAGCATGAGAGAGGATGGGATGGGCGATATCAGAGTGATCAAGAGGTGGCGGGGGTTGCCTGGAAGCTCTGCTTAAAACAAAGAAGCATCATCGTCGACTTAGTTGATCACGAGGGCATCATCAGTCTCAGGGTCTATCGGAGAGAAGAGGGGGAAACAGTAAATGTAGAGCAAACAGAGGTACCACTAAGCTTGACATGATAAAAAGAATAACTAGGGTTGACCTAACGAAGTGCTGCACGTTAGGTGAAGGTGGAATTCAACGGGGAATGTATCCCGGTTCCGGACCTGTGTTAGACATATGACCAGAGGGGAAGAGTTCCATGTTCAGCATGCTAGTGGCATGTGACAGATGAACGGACCGCTTATTCGGATTCATTGGATTTTTCTGAGCAACTTTCATATAGAAAACATTTTAATCCGAGTTACGGTTTATTTTCTATGATTTTTCAAAGTTTCAAAATTATTCTACAATTTCTGGAATTCTTTTTAATTCGAAAATTACTAAAAGTTAAATGCCAGGGGTACCCAGCTAAGTGTACCCAGCACTGGAAAGGAAGCTTACATGTTGGTCCCCGTGCTGACTCAGCAAGTCCTATCTAAAGGAACAGTATGGTGGCGCCGGTCGTTGGTGTATTAATTAAATAAAACCGACTTTTAATAGGTTAATTAAACTGCATGGGGCTTGGGTGTCATAGGGTTAGAGGGGGGGGGGGTTTAGTTAGTGCTAATGATGCGCCACGTCAGTGACTTCATCGACGACGAGGCCAAGCACCGGCGATGGCCGTCCGGCCGATTCCGGTGTCCATTCGTCGCGTGGCTTGGCCCTACTTGTTCCTGGGAGCAAGCTGCAACTGTAGGTGGTGGTAGAAGTCGTCGGGGCGGTGTGTGGCGGCAGAGGCGGGCTGGGCAGCAGCGAGATTCGGCGGCCGCGGGTAGCTGAAGGCAGAGCGGGCATGGGCAGTGACACACGTGAGCGCGGGCCAGGGCTGCGGACAGCGGAGGGGGTGAGCAGCATGCCGTGACGACCATGAGCATCATGGAGCCGTGGCACGCATAGGCGTGGGCCGTGCAGCGGAAGTCAATGGGCGATGTGGGGCTAGGCGAGCGCGTGCGGCAATGGCGCGAGGCAGTCAGAGCAAGCAGCAGTAAGCAACGCAGCGGCAATATCAGGTGGCCGGAGCGACAGCAGCTGCGAGCAGCACAGGAGCAGTTGCCAATAGCAACAGAGGTAGCAACAATATAGCAGCGGGAGGCTCCGGGTGGCCAGAGTGACGCACGGGCACGACAGCAGGATGGCGGCCGGCGCGCGGGCACGGGGCGGAGGCACTGGCGAACGGGGGCGCGGTTGAGGGGAGCTGGGCGCGTGCGGGTGTGTTCGGTTCGTGGACGGGGCGTAGTAACTAGCGACGATAGAGATCACTATGGTCGTCGTCAGAGATGACCCCAGACAAGCGCGGGCGTCATGACGGTGGTGGCTGCTATAGGATGGAAAGAAGGCGGAAAGCAGGGGGCGGTGAGCTCATAGTGTGCTCGGGCTTCAATTGTGAACATCTCTATGCACTACAAAAAAAAGACACATCCGTGACATTTTGGGTCGAACGAAAAAAAAAATTCTGTCATACATATGACACTTCTATGACGATAATTGTGACAAAACCCGGTATCATCATAGACGTGGTGGGCTCCTACTTCTATGACAAAAAATCATGACAGAAAATGGGCTTTTCGTCCTGGGCGGGCCGGAGACGCAGCTGCATGACATTCTTTGGGCCGTCCATGACCGTGGTAGAAGCGAGGGGGTTGGAAATTTTGGGGTGTTCCCGGTTACAGTGGGAGGTCGGGGGCCGAGCGATGCGCATTTCTCTCGTACACGTATGCGCGTGTGTGCGATGGGTTGGCTCTAACTCAACCCGAGCGAGGCGTTGGGCTCTAAATAAACCCGAGCGATCGATCGATGGCTGTTAACTGAACCCGATCGAGCGATTCCTTCGCTACTGCTGCTAACTGAAGCCGATCGATGCTGCCTCTGGGATGAACAGTGAGCCTTGCGGGGGGGGGGGGGGGGGGGGGGGGGGTTGGATGAACAGTGAGTGTTGGCGTTGCCTCTGGATGAACAGGACCTCGTGGTGTGGTGGAGGGCTGGATGAACAGTAGACGGTGGAGGGGTGCCCGTGGAGAGGTGGTTGAACAGGACCCAGTGGTGTGGAGGGAAGGATGAACTGTAGACGATGGAGGGGTGGTTGAACAGTAGCCGGTGGAGTAGCGCACGGTGGAGGCTGGATGAACAGGAGCCCGTGGAGGCTGGAGGAGGTCGACGGTAGCTTGTGGAGGCTGGAGGAGGTCGACGGTGGAGATGACCAGTATCCCGTGGAGTCCCGTTTTGCGGTACGCCACACCCCTCCCGATGAACAGGACCCCCATTTTGACCGTAGCGCTCCAACACAAGTCCATTTCGTCCGTTTTGCGGTACGCAAGACCCCTTCCGATCAACAGGACCCTGTTTCGATCGTAGGAGGTCTGTTTCCTCTGTTTTGCGGTACGCCAGACCCCTCCCGATCAACAGGACCCCGTTCCGAACGTAGGAGGTCCGTTTCCTCCATTGTGCGGTACGCCAGGCCTCGTTTCCATCGTCTGTTCCGTCCAAGCCCTCCCGATGAACATGACCACGCATTCCATTCTTGCCTCCCGATGAACACGACGCATTCCGTTGCCTCCCCATGAACACGACGCATTCCGTTGCCTCCCCATGAACACGACGACGACACTGTTTCTCCGTTCTGACCCAGCCATGTACACGAGCCTGGCCGTATGTATGCGCGAGTAGGCATTCGAGACCGCTCCCGTATGTACACATACGTGGCCGTATTTTCTATCTTGCACCCTGGCCGTTGTACGTACGTGTACCTGCTACGTGCGCTCCTCTACTACGACACATGCGCGCCTCTACATCCACTAGTATATATGAATGTACACGTTCGTGACCAGAATGACAACGCTACGTATGCTTCGACCAGGTGGGTTTCGACTGTCAGGCACTTCCTTGCCTGTGAAGATGTAGCTGGTGGGTCCCAGCAGTCAGGGGTGAATCTTTTTTTTTGCCCGGACGCACTTCCTTGCGTGCGAAGATGTAGCTGGTGGGTCCCAGCAGTCGGGGGGCAACGTTTTTTTCGTGAAATACAGTGGCCCGTGCGGTGGGTCCCCGCTTTCAGGTGGAGGAATAATAATTTTGCACGTAATAAGGAGGCACATCCTTGCTGCGGCCGTGGACCCAGCTGTCAGCCTCTCCACGTACAGTCCACGTCCGATGGAAGCCATTCCTTGACCTCGTTGACGACGCCGCGCTGAGAGCACCAGGGGTGGTGGACGACGCCGAGGCCTAGGAAGGGGACGACGCGGAGCCGGGGAAGACACGACAGTAGATGCCCACGCGTGGAGGAGTACGAGGGTTTACTGGTTCACTGCAGTGTGAGGCTGCCATCGCCGCAGAATAACAGGAGGTGTGGATGAGTAGAGGGATGGCCTGGCCAGCGGTGGGAGTAGTAGGGGGTGGTGAGGCCTTCGCCGCATCGCAGCTGGCCACGGGAAGCAGGAGCACGAGGCATGACCGGCGCTAGTTTGGGCGGCTGGAGCAAGAAGACCAGAGGTTGAAGAACCAATATAGTCGTTGGATGGACATCGTACGGTCACTGGAGCTAGAATCGTGCATATTGACTAAGTTTGCAAAGCCCTCCATCCCCGTCAACTTAGTAGGCCCACAAGTCAGCTTGCCACTATACTGGGGCCCAGCTAATAGGGGGAGCATTCATTTTTTGTGCGTAATAAGGAGGCACTTCCTTGCGTGCGAAGTTATAGCTGGTGGGTCCGAGCTGTCAGTGGCGGTAACGTTTTTTCATGAAATACAGAGGCCCTTTCGGTGGGTCCCTGATGTCAGGTGGAGGCATCATTATTTTGCGCATAATAAGGAGGCATTTCCTTGCGTGCAGCCGTGGACCCAGCCGTCGGCCTCTCCACGTATAGTCCACTTCAGATGCATGTCGGTCGTTGACACGTTGACCAGGCCGCGCCGAGAGCACCAGGGCGGTGGACGATGGCGAGGCCTAGGAAGGGAATGACACGGAGGTAGGGAACACTCGGCAGTTGTTTCCCACGCGGAGGGGAGTACGACTGTAAGAGGGTTTACTGGTTCGTCTGCCGTTGCCAGAGAATAACAGCAGGTGTGGGTGAGTAGAGGGATGGCTAGGCCAGCGATGGGAGTATGGTGGGGCAGTGAGGCCTGCGCGGCAGCACAGCCGGCCGCGGGGAGGAGGGAGCAGGCAGTCCCGCCGGTGCTTGTTTGAGCGGCTGGAGCAGGAAGAGCAGAGATTGAAGAAGCACGACGGCCATTCGATGGACATCCAACAGTGACTGCTTGTGCGTCAACATTTTTTTTAGGAAAGCCTCAAATTTGTGGAAAACAGCATACAACCCATCTGCCATTATTTCTAATAGTTTACAGCCCATTTGCTAATTCTTAAGGTTTTTTGAGCCCATATTCTTTTTGTTAGCATTACAGCCCATATTGTGGCCATGGTTAAAAATTTATACAAAATTTTGCATATTTCGGTGCGGTCCGAACTGTTTTTAATCCCGAAATTTCCACTCACATTCATACTGATTTTAAAAATAAATGTATATCAATATAAAATCCAACAAATTCTCCACGCATAAAAATTAATGTAATTTTAAATCTCGAAATGAAAAAAGATATTTGAAACTAATTGCCGGTTTGATGTGTTTTAAAAATGTACAACCCATTTCTCATTACTGATAGGCCATTTTCTCGGCCAGCCGAATGAAGCTCTCCTCGTCTTGAAAGATTTGCAGCCCAACAGGCCGGACAAAGCGACTTAGTTGGCAAATCACAAAAAAACTGGGTTGTTGCCGTGGACCCACCTGTCTGCCTCTCCACGTACAGTACTCTTCCGATGGAAGTCGGTCGTTGACCACCTTGACCACGCCACACCGAGAGCACCAAGGCGGTGGACGACGGCGAGGCCTAGGATGGGGACAACGCGGAGCCGGGGAAGACGTGGCAGTGGATGCCACCACGGAGAGAAGTATGAGGGTTCACTGGTTCGGCTGCAGCGTGAGGCTGCCATCGCCGTAGAATAACAGGTGGTGTGGGTGAGTAGAGGGATACCATGGGCCAGCGGTGGGAGTAGTAGGGGGCGGTGAGGCCTCCGCGGCATCACAGCCGGCCACGAGAGGCAGGAGTACGCGGCACGACCGGCGCTGCTTTGGGCGGCTGGAGGAATAAAACCAGAGGTTGAAGAAGCACTATGGCCAGTAGATGGACATCATACGGTCACTGGAGCTAGAATCGTTCATATTGACTAAGTTGACAAAGCCCTCCGTCCTCGTCAACTTAGTAGGCCCACAAGTTAGGCACCCACTATGGCGGTTCCGGCAGCGCTTGGGGAAGAAGACGAGAGATTCAAGAAGAATGCCGGCTGTTGGATGTAAATCCAACGCCTTCTTAGGCTTCGACCTACTGGCCCACATGTCAGCCAGTCCATTTGTTTCTTTAGTCCATTTGGTGGGTGATGTCTACTACACAACCTTCTTCTTGTAGACGTTGTTGGGCCTTCAAGTGCACAGGTTTGTAGGACAATAGCAAATTTCCCTCAAGTGGATGACCTAAGGTTTATCAATCCGCGAGAGGCGTAGGAGGAAGATGGTCTCTCTCAAACAACCCTGCAACCAAATAACAAAAAGTCTCTTGTGTCCCCAACACACCCAATACAACGGTAAATTGTATAGGTGCACTAGTTCGGCGAAGAGATGGTGATACAAGTGCAATATGGATGGTAGATATGGGTTTTCGTAATCTGAAAATATAAAAACAGCAAGGTAGTGAGCGGTAAAAGTGAGCGTAAAATGTATTGCAATGATAGGAAACAAGGCCTAGGGTTCATACTTTTACTAGTGTAAGTTCTCTCAACAATAATAACATAGATAGAGCATATGACAAGCCCTCAACATGCGACAAAGAGTCACTCCAAATCCACTAATAGCGGAGAACAAACGTAGAGATTATGGTCGGGTACGAAACCACCACAAAGCTATTCTTTCGGATCAATCGATAAAAGAGTTCGTACTAGAATAACACCTTAAGATACAAATCAACCAAAACCCTAATGTCACCTAGATACTCCATTGTAACCTCAAGTATCCGTGGGCATGGTTATACGATATGCATCACACAATCTCAGATTTATCCAACCAACATAAAAGTACTTCAAAGAGTGCCCCAAAGTTTCTACCGGAGAATCAAGAACGTGTGTCAACCCCTATGCATAGGTTCCCAATGTCACGAAACCCGCAAGTTGATCACCATGACATACATCAAGTGTTCTCATAAAGACTCAATCCGATAAGATAACTTCAAAGGGGAAACTCAATTCATCACAAGAGAGTAGAGGGGGAGAAACATCATAAGATCCAAGTACAATAGCAAAGCTCGGGATACATCAAGATCGTGCCATAGAGGGAACACGAGAGAGAACACGAGAGAGAGAGAGAGATCAAACACATAGCTACTAGTACATACGCTCAGCCCCAAGGGTGAACTACTCCCTCCTCGTCATGGATAGCGCCAGGATGATGAAGATTGCCACCGGAGATGGATCCCCCCTCCGGCAGGGTACTGGAAAGGGGTCCCGATTGGTTTTTCGTGGCTCTGGAGGCTTGCGGCGGCCGAACTCCCGATCTAGGTTCTGTTCTGGAAGTTTTAGGGTACGTAGGTATATATGGGTGCAAGGGGTACGTCGGTGGACCTCCAGGGTGCTCACGAGGTAGGGGGCGCGCCCAGGGGGGAGGGGCGCGCCCCCCACCCTCGTGGGAAGCCCGGGAATCCCCTGACGTGCACTCCAAGCCCAACAGATTGGTTTCCTTCCAAAATTAACTTCTCCAGTTGATTTCGTTCCGTTTTGACTCCGTCTGATATTCCTTTTCCTCGAAATACTTAAATAGGCATAAAACAGCAAATCTGGGCTGGGCCTCCAGTTAATAGGTTAGTCCCAAAAATAATATAAAAGTGGATAATAAAGCTCAATATTGCCTAAAACAGTAGATAATATAGCATGGAGCAATAAAAAATTATAGATACGTTGGAGACGTATCAAGCATCCCCAAGCATAATTCCTTCTCGTCCTCGAGTAGGTAAATGATAAAAAAAGAATTTTTGATGCGGAGTGCTACTTGGCATAATTTCAATGTAAATCTTCTTACTTGTGATATGAATATTCAGATCCGAAAGGTTCAAGACAAAAGTTCACATTGACATAAAAAATGATAATACTTCAAGCATACTAATCAAACAATTATGTCATCTCAAAATAACATGGCCAAAGGAAGTTCATCCCTACAAAATCATATAGTTAGGCTAAGCTTCATTTTCGTCACACAAAGATGTTCCCAACTTCTATACCCCCGATGACAAGCCAAGCAATTGTTTCATACTCAAATAATCTCAAACTTTTTCAACCTTCACGCAATACATGAGCGCGAGCCATGGACATAGCACTATGGGTGGTATAGAATATGATGATGGGGATTGTGTGGAGAAGACAAAAAAGGAGAAAGTCTCACATCAACAAGGCTAATCAATGAGCTATGGAGATGCCCATCAATTGATGTTAATGCAAGGAGTAGGGATTTCCATGCAACGGATGCACTAGAGCTAAGAATGCTCAACAAAAGAAAACTAGTGGTGTGCATCCAACTTGCTTGCTCATGAAGACCTAGGGCATTTTGAGGAAGCCCATCATTGGAATATACAAGCCAAGTTCTATAATGAAAAATTCCCACTAGTATTAACAAGACAAATTATGAGACTCACTATATGAAAATCATGGTGCTACTTTGAAGCACAATATATGAGACTCACTACATGAAGAATAAGGTGCTACTTTGAAGCACAAGTGTGGAAAAAGAGATAGTAGCATTGCCCTTTTTATTTTCTCTTTTTTTGGGCCTTTATTTTTTCCTTTCTTTTTGGCCTTTCTCTTTTCTTTTGATTGGGCAATGCTCTAATAATGATGATCATCACACTTCTATTGATTACAACATAATGATTACAACTCGGTACTAGAACAAGATATGACTCTATATGAATGCCTCCGGCGGTGTACCGGGATGGTGCAATGAATCAAGAGTGACATGTATGAAAAATAATGCATGGTGGCTTTGCCACAAATACGATGTCAACTACAAGATCATGCAATGGCAATATGACAAAAGTAAAGCATGCCATGATGATGATGATGATGATGGAAGTTGCATGGCAATATATCTGGGAATGGCTATGTAAATGCCATGATAGGTAGGTATGGTGGCTGTTTTGAGGAAGATATAGGGAGGTTTATGTGTGAAAGAGCATATCATATCACGGGGTTTGGATGCACCGGCGAAGTTTGCACCAACTCTCAATGTGAGAAAGGGCAATGCACGGTACCGAAGAGGCTAGCAAATGGCGGAAAGGTAAAAGTGCGTATAATCCATGGACTCAACATTAGTCAAAAGAACTCATATACTTATTGCAAAAATTTATAAGTCATCAAAAATCAAGTAATATGCGCATGCTCCTAGGGGGATAGATTGGTAGGAAAAGACCATCGCTCGTCCCCGGCCGCCACTCATAAGGATGCACAAGACAGGTACACTTCATGCTTCAAATTTGTTACACAACTTTAACCATACGTGCATGCTACGGGACTTGCTAACTTCAACACAAGTATTTCTCAAATTCACAACTACTCAACTAGCACGACTATGATATTATCACCTCCATATCTCAAAACAATTATCAAGCATCAAACTTATCTTAGTATTCAACCCACTAAAAAGAAAGTTTCACATATCTTGAATACAAAGTATATTAACATTAAGCAAATTACCATGCTATTAACGACTCTCAAAATAATCTAAGTGAAGCATGAGAGACCAAGTTTCTTTAAAACAAACCACCACCGTGCTCTAAAAGATCTAAGTGAAGCACTAGAATATTCTAACAAATTTCAATTCATACATGGCTCTCTCAAAATGTGTGTACATCAAGGATGATTGTGGTAGACTAACAAGAAAAGACACAAATAATACAAGACGCTCCAAGCAAAACACATATCATGTGGTGAATAAAAATATAGCTCCAAGTAAATTACCAATGGAAGTGGACGAAAGAGGGGATGCCTTCTGGGGCATCCCCAAGCTTTGACTTTTTGGTGTCCTTAGATTATCTTGGGGGTGCCATGGGCATTCCCAAGCTTAGGCTCTTTCCACTCCTTGTTCTATAATCCATCAAAAGAATTCACCCAAAACATGAAAACTTCACAACACAAAACTCAATAGAAATCTCGTGAGCTCCGTTAGAGAAAGAAAACAAAAGACTACTTTAAGGTACTGTAGTGAACTTGTTCTTTATTTGTATTGGTTATAAACCTACTGTATTCCAACTTCTCTATGGTTTATAAACTATTTTACTAGCCATAGATTCATCAAAATAAGCAAACAACACACGCAAAACAGAATCTGTCAGAAACAGAATAGTCTGTAGTAATCTGTTACTAACGCAAACTTCTGGAACACAAAAAATTCTACCAAAATTGGACGACATGGGCAATTTGTTTATTGATCAGCAGCAATTGGAATCACTATTTTATAACGTTCTGGTGATTTTTGACAATTCGAGCACTGAGCGCAAAGATTCTGGAAATTACAGCAAGATCAAATAACTATCTTCCATGAAGATCTAATAGGTTTAACTTGGCACAAACACTAATTAAAAGATAAATCCACATCTAAACAGAATCTAGATGGATTATTTATTCCTAAGAAGAACCAAAAACAAAAAACACAAAATAAAATTGGGTTGCCTCCCAACAAGCGCTATCGTTTAACGCCCCTAGCTAGGCATTATGATTTCAATGATGCTCACATAAAAGATAAGAATTGAAACATAAACATAGCATCATGAAGAATATGACTAGCACATTTAAGTCTAACGCACTTCCTATGCATAGGTATTTTGTGAGCAAACAACTTATGGGAACAATAATCAACTTGGATAGGAAGGTAAAACAAGCATAACTTCAAAACTTTAAGCACATAGAGAGGAAACTTGATATTATTGCAATTCCTACAAGCATATGTTCCTCCCTCATAATAATTTTCAGTAGCATCATGAATGAATTCAACAATATAACCAGCACCTAAAGCATTCTTTTCATGATCTACTTGCATATAAAATTTACAACTCTCCACATAAGCAAAATTCTTCTCATGAATAATAGTGGGAGCAAACTCAACAAAATAACTATCATGTGATTGAAAATTAAGATCAAGATGACAAGTTTCATGGTTATCATTATTCTTTAAAGCATACGTGTCATCACAATAATCATCATAGATAGGAGGCATGCTTTCATCATAATAAATTTGCTCATCAAAGCTTGGGGGACTAAAAATATCTTCTTCACTAAACGTAGCATCCCCAAGCTTGGGACAAACATTAATTTTAGCAAATATATTCTCAAATATGTCATTCTCATCAAACATAGCTTCCCCAAGCTTGGGCCTTTTTATATCATAAGCATAATCACTCTCATCATTAATAGTATGGATAGCACCATTAGTATAGCAATTATCATTATCACAAGTAGTAGGAGCAACATCCTTTGGAAGGGATACCTTTTTACCTTTGTTTCTCCTTCTTTTATTTTTCTTCTTCACATTATGTGTAGGTTCAACCTTCCTCTTTGAGCTCCTTATTGATGAGATTGGTTGAATAGAAAGCTCCTCCTCGTTACCTGATTCATCATAAGAAATAATAGGAGGAGATTGGGAAGTCTCTTCCCTTTCATTAGTATTCTCTTCATCTTCTATTTCTTTTCTTTTCTTTATGTAATTGGAAATATAAGGATTTTCAATGCAATTCACCGCACAATACATATAAATCTTTTCTAGATCAAAATCAAGAAATCTATCAAGATTAAATTTTGGAATACCCTCAGTTATACGTTTCATTTCTTCATAACCCAAAAGAAGGCTAAGTTCTTTATGATGCTCAAGGGTAATCAAATTATCACAATATTTGGACACGACTTGATCATGAAACAAATAGCATCGGAGCTTTAAATGACCATCTTCATTGCAAAGTTCACAAGGGGCACGAAAAATATTGAATCTTTCAGCACATTCATCTAGCTCTTCTTGCAACAATTTTGTTTCTAAGTACTTATGCCTCTTGCAATATATATCTTCTTTATTTGGTGTGTTCATGCAAACATGCACTCCACAAAAGTTTACATGCTTATGAGAGATAGTTTCATCATGACTAGAACAATCATCATTGCAATCATGCTCATCATTCAACGATTTAGTGCCAAACAATTTAGAGATTTCTTATTCTAGCACTTGAGCACAATTATCTTTTCCATCATACTCACGAAAGATATTAAAAAGATGAAGCGTATGAGACAAACTCAATTCCATTTTTTTGGTAGTTTTCTTTTATAAACTAGACTAGTGCTAAAACAAGAAACAAAAAGATTCGATTGCAAGATCTAAAGATATACCTTCACTTACCTAGATTCCCCGGCAACGGCACCATAAAAGAGCTTGATGTCTACTACACAACCTTCTTCTTGTAGACGTTGTTGGGCCTGTAAGTGCACAGGTTTGTAGGACAGTAGCAAATTTCCCTCAAGTGGATGACCTAAGGTTTATCAATCCGCGAGAGGCGTAGGAGGAAGATGGTCTCTCTCAAACAACCCTGCAACCAAATAACAAAAAGTCTCTTGTGTCCCCAACACACCCAATACAACGGTAAATTGTATAGGTGCACTAGTTCGGCGAAGAGATGGTGATACAAGTGCAATATGGATGGTAGATATGGGTTTTTGTAATCTGAAAATATAAAAACAGAAAGGTAGAGAGCGGTAAAAGTGAGCGTAAACGGTATTGCAATGATAGGAAACGAGGCCTAGGGTTCATACTTTCACTAGTGTAAGTTCTCTCAACAATAATAACATAGATAGATCATATGACAAGCCCTCAACATGCGACAAAGAGTCACTCCAAAGCCACTAATAGCGGAGAACAAACGTAGAGATTATGGTCGGGTACGAAACCACCACAAAGATATTCTTTCAGATCAATCTATAAAAGAGTTCATACTAGAATAACACCTTAAGATACAAATCAACCAAAACCCTAATGTCACCTAGATACTCCATTGTCACCTCAACTATCCGTGGGCATGATTATACGATATGCATCACACAATCTCAGATTTATCCAACCAACATAAAAGTACTTCAAAGAGTGCCCCAAAGTTTCTACCGGAGAATCAAGAACGCGTGCCAACCCCTATGCATAGGTTCCCAATGTCACGAAACCCGCAAGTTGATCACCAAGACATACATCAAGTGTTCTCATAAAGACTCAATCCGATAAGATAACTTCAAAGGGGAAAGTCAATTCATCACAAGAGAGTAGAGGGGGAGAAACATCATAAGATCCAACTACAATAGCAAAGCTCGGGATACATCAAGATCGTGCCATAGAGGGAACACGACAGAGAACACGAGAGAGAGAGAGAGATCAAACACATAGCTACTGGTACATACCCTCAGCCCCGAGGGTGAACTACTCCCTCCTCGTCATGGATAGCGTCAGGATGATGAAGATGGCCACCGGAGATGGATCCCCCTCCGGCAGGGTACCGGAAAGGGGTACCGATTGGTTTTTCATGGCTCTGGAGGCTTGCAGCGGCAGAACTCCCGATCTAGGTTCTGTTCTGGAAGTTTATGGTACGTAGGTATATATGGGTGCAAGGGGTACGTCGGTGGACCTCCGGGGTGCTCACGAGGTAGGGGCGCGCCCATGGGGGAGGGGCGCGCCCCCCACCCTCGTGGGCAGCCCGGGAATCCCCTAACGTGCACTCCAAGCCCAATAGATTGGTTTCCTTCCAAAATTAACTTCTCCTGTTGATTTCGTTCTGTTTTGACTCCGTCTGATATTCCGTTTCCTCGAAATACTGAAATAGGCATAAAACAGCAAATCTGCGCTGGGCCTCCGGTTAATAGGTTAGTCCCAAAAATAATATAAAAGTGGATAATAAAGCCCAATATTGCCTAAAACAGTAGATAATATAGCATGGCGCAATCAAAAATTATAGATACGTTGGAGACATATCAGTGGGCTGGGTGAAACAATGATGTAGCATCTATGCAGCCCGTTTGAATCCCATTTGCATTTTTCTCGAAATCCACGGACTTGCTGGGATAGTTGAAAATATCATGTTGGGCTAGACGGAGAAATGTTATAAAAACATAAACACATGATTGCACGTCAGTAAAATCTTTGCAAGCTTATGTACGCAATCACTAGGAGTTAACTTGCCAAGTTATATATAAACAATTATTATTATTATTTTGTAAGAACTTTCGACTTACGAAATAAAATACCATTTTAATTTGATGAGTTAATAGTACGTGGGGTATTATTATTTTTTAGGCTAGACATGGGACAGTTGAGTTGGTTCTAGGGGAAAGTACTAGGAGAAAACTCAGTTTACATAGAAAAAGAAAGTTGGGGAAAATTCAGAGACCTGCTGGGTCCACCTGAGGAGGGGAATATGTTGGGAGGAAGGAGATTCAAAGCACGACAGCCGAGTGAACTAGTTTTTTTTACGGAGAAGTGAACTAGTTTACATACATAAGCAAATAGCCACTAAAAAAGCAATCGGGTTAATGGGTTCTTAAAAGGAATATTTCGGACAAAACAGATAATTATGACACAGAGGCCAATGCATGAAAAACTTAGATGATAAAGGTGGTTACAAAGAGATAAAGTACAGCATCTAGACCATCCTGGCATGCTTGATCATGACGCTGCGACTTTCCGTGTACTCGTCGGTTACGGGAAGCAGACACGCCCTCATGTCCAAGATCTGCCTGTACATGTAGTAGCATGCGTATGCGTCCTTGGCCACGTAGGTTATGTAGGCTAGATTCAGAGGTACCTCCCACATGTTCAGGTCGTCTTCTTTCATGTTGGCGTATCAGGGGTCGATGATGGTCTCAGCGAGGTCAACCACGGAGTCCTTCTCCTTCCCGTTGCTAATGATCTTGTATTGCTTCTGGATGTCGACAAGCTTGTTGCACCAGATGGCCGAATCGTCGCGTTCTTCCTTCTCTCCACCGTAGCGAAGGTGCAGTCTGCGCTGCCGATGAAACGGGCGAATGCTCTAGAACCTGGTGCAGCCATAGGACCGAGGTGAGGAAGAGCTTCACCGAGTCCATATCGTTGGAGTACATCACATTCAACTTGGTGAAGCCATAGGACTGAACGACAAACTCAATGGGGAACTAATTGCTGAAGTCCATAGCCAGCAGGCTCACCCCTCGGATCACCATTGTAGTCTCTTCGAGTGAACGAGTGTGTAGGCGGCGGCAGCAGTTTGTTTTTCAGCTCTTGGGGAACTGGATTGAACAATAAGCTGAGTGTGTATAGACGACAACAGTTACTACCCCTCCCTCGTACGCTGCACACCCGGCAGAAGATGCACCCTCGGCCACACATCGGTCAATGAGCGAGTCTGTATTAGTACTGTAATAACAGGAGTTAGTGGTCACTTTACTTAAATTTAATTAGCTTTAATAGAAATTTATACTTAAAACAAGCAATGCATTTGCAGATTCTATCAGTGCCACAGGATCAACATGCACAATAATTAGAATTATTATTCTCGGGACACACACGATCAACACATTTATCGCACTTTCAGAAAGATAATACTACCAAGTTTGAACTGTTAGTTATGGTTGTTGTCCTCTGCATCATCATGCCGTGTTTCCCAGCTTGCAAGATTCAGAACCGACAAATAGGATCCAAATAATAAGTACAACAAAGATGCCTACACATCTCATTGATTCACAGGTTGCAAGAGTCAGAACCAACAAATAACATCCAAATAATAAGTACAACAAAGATGCCTACACATCTCATTGATTCCCAACTTACAAGATTCAGAACCAACAAATAAGATTCAAATAATAAGTACAACAAAGATGCCTACACATCTCACTGATTCCCATCTTGCAAGATTCAGAACCAACCCATTAGAGCCTTTTGATAAAGTGAATATCGGGATTAAATCCATCTTGGCTAGCCACATCATACAATCGAAGAACTTGGCGAATGCTCTTGACCGTCACAACATCTGTAGTTGAGTATTCCTGTTTGCACAGCATGTTTGCACAACACAAACAAGGAGACATGAGAGCATGATTTCGCTTTAATAGCGGCCTCCTAGAACTCAACCTCCAGCTCTACTTGGATGAGGTCTGCCTGGAGTTCCATGATTCAATTCATGCGCCTTTTTCTGCAGTTCACCTGAAATGAAGCAAAGATTGCATCATTCAGCTAGCAAGAAGTACTTGCACTCGTGAGCTGGCAGGTTCTTCTTTAGTAGTTGCACTAAAATTGAGGAACATTAAGGTTGGTTGTCCGGCTCATGTAAGGTGCAACTATAATTTTCTTATCATTTTGTGTAGTTCCACTAAAATAAAGTGCCATTATGGTGACAGTGACGGCTCCATCTTGCAAAGGCTAATAAAATGTTGCACGAGATTTTGGAAACTCCAATCACCATTTTGTGCAGTTCCACCAAAATTGAGTGATGTTGCCCACGTGACATTTTAGTTGAACTGCACAAGGCACTCATTCAAAAAAAAGTGTTTTGTGCAGTTCACCAAAAGGTCACAATAGCAACAAGGTGAAATGGATATCCCTATCTACACAAAAAGATAGAAAGTAAACAGTTGCTGGTCAATAAGAATATACAAAACATATACAAAATGAAAAGAAGCATCTTAATTATGTTCACGACAATCACGCAAGGACAATAGATATTTTAAAACGTCAGCAATGTTTCAAGTTACCAGAAGCATTACGATCAACAATGAGATTCCTGAAATATGGGATTACTTTAATGGTGGCTTTGCTTGTTTACCAGACACAGTAAATCAACAGTAGCTAAAGAGTTGGTTTAAGGGCATGGGACCGTGGGGACACCAGGACACTCAGCAGCATAAAGGAGCAACTTACTTATCATACTAGGGAAAACAGCAGGAGTGCCATTTGTAACACAGTTTAATTGCATCTTATCACTGGAGGCATTAGATTAACAATAACACTGGTTAGAGATGTCCCCAAGGTAACAGTGTGATCGCTTCATTTTACATGCGCCCTTACATTAACAACAGCAAAAGGTTGGTATATGGACATGCGACAATGGAGGCATCAGCAGAATGTACCTACAAGGAGGCATAAAGTGGTGATGCCGAGTTTGTTCATGCTATGTGAGGGCAGCAAACCTAATCCTAGAGACCTTGTACTATGTGAGGGCAGCAAATCTAATCCTGGAGACCTTTTACTATGTGAGGGCGGCAAATCTAATCCTGGAGACCTTTTACTATGTGAGGGCAGCAAATCTAATCCTGGAGACCTTTTACTATGTGAGGGCAGCAAATCTAATCCTGAGACCTTTTACTATGTGAGGGCAGCAAATCTAATCCTGAGCCGCCACTTTCTATCCTTTTTTCAACCAATAATAAATCTTTTCCTTATCCAGTTTGTACTGCGTTTTCCCATTATTTCCATTTTCAACCAAGAGCCGGTTGGGTATCTGGTCTCTACTACTTTCACCATATTATTTCCTCTTTGAATGAAGTCCTAGATTCATGCTACAACTTTCCCCCCTTTCTTCGTTGTTTGAACAAAGCCCTAGATTCGAATGCATCAAGTAACTTTACCTCTAATAATACTAAAAATTTAGGTGGCTTTGGAAGAGCTGATGGGAGTAGAAAAAGATGCACATGCAGACATGTGGGGAGCTTGGGCAGTAGAGGAAGGCCGCTTTCGAAGAACTTATACCTGACGGTCGCCGGGATGTCGGCGGCGGCAGGTCCGATCTACAGACAATACGGCAGGGAGGAAGAATGGTTGGAGGACCTCCCGAGCCGGCGCTGTGTCGGAGAGAACGGCACGGGCAGAGGATCGGGCCCCTCCGACAGCTGTGGGTTTCCTCCCTCGGCGGCGATGACCGCGCGAACGATGCCTGCGGTCGCCAGCACCGTCTGGAAATGCTGCGCGGTGTGGGGCCTTGGATTATTTGGCACAACTGACTGCCGCTCGCGTCCATTGCCTCCATATGTGCTTGTGGCTTCTAGTCAGTTGGCCTTGGATTGGAGTGAGCAGTGTTGTGAAGAGACTTGGGAGTAGATGGATTGGAGTGGTGGGGCTATACTAGCAAGTAGTTGTACATACTAGTGCAATAGTGGGCTCACATAGAAATTTTTTCTCATGCAAGAGCCTGGCTATATGTGTGCTCCAATGTTCGCAACTGCAATGTTCGGTTTGCGCTTGGCTCTTCGCCTCTTCGAGAAGACAAACAATGATGTTACTACTACTACTTCTATAGTGTCAAATCCACTGCTGCATGTCCATCCACCGCGAGCGGGACGGATAGCTTGTTGTAGAAGTACTACTAAGCAAAAGCCTATCCTCGTTTTCGAGCAACCACGCGCATGGGTGAGGGAGAAGGCATGTAGTAAAATCAAGCTCTCCTCGTCGTACGAGTTGACGCGACACATCATAGCACTGGCCCCACATGCTTGCCTCTAAAGTTGGCTGAAAGACCCGCAGTGTACAATATATTTGCTGCAACCTCTAACATTTACCCACCACAAATTAAAATATATGTGAACGTATGCATCGTTCTGATGCAGAGGCCGGGGAGTCCCCCCTTAAAAAAACAAATTAAAATATATATTCGTGTCTTGAGGAGATGAGCACGCAAACTACAATCACCAAGGTGTTAGGTAGGGCCAGAAGACTATTTTAATTTTTTTTAAAAACTTCGAGACAGCCACATAGAATGGAGCCGACTCCAATGATTTTATGCTTACAGGCACGGTACACGCTATCCTAGACTACTCTACACATGAAACTGCCACACGAGCGTCCGGGCTGCGCTTGGCTCTTCGCCTCTTCGGGAAGTCGAATAATGATAGAGTACTACTGCACTGGAGGAGTACTACAATACGCTTCTGGCCATCTGACACCGATTGAACTGCTGCATGTCCATCGCGTGCGGGAGCGAGAGCGTGTAGCGAAAGCATCTCCTAGTCTTGCCAGCCACCACGCTCATGGGCGAGGGAGGGACGCTCCTGCCTTTGTGTGTATGACAGGTGGGCCCGACAGGTGTGTGGCCAACGTGTCATACAGCGAAAGGCGGATGCAGTTAAGTCCGCGAGGGAGAGTATAATAAAACTTCTCGTTGATGTACGAGTTGACGCGACACATCAAAGCACTGCACTCGATATATTTCAATAATTTACGTTTACTAATGCATTAATTACAATGCATGCATGCATGCCATGACTCTCCTTTTGATACTCCCTCCGGTCCTTTTTACTCTGCATTTTAGGTTTGTCTGAAGTCAATCAAATCCAACTTTGACCAAATTTATACAAAAAATTATTAACATTCACATAACAACATATTTATTATTAGATCCATCTCAAAATATATTTTCATACTATATTTATTAGATGTTATAGATGTTAATATTTTTAATATAAATTTGGTCAAACTTAGAAAACTTTGATTTCAGACAAAGCTAATGTGCGGAGTAAAAAGGACCGGAGGGACTACTTGCATGTGTTTATTTAATGCACCTTGAAGTAGTATAAAATATGTGACGGTAAAGCATTGTAATACCCCGGCCCAAGTCGAGAGATGGTTGTGCACGAGGAGGGCGAGATCATGCAGACCGAACAGGACCCGACGATGGAGCTCTCTAATGTCTCTATGGACCTCACCGTGCTCCACTACCCCTTGTGCCTCCGCCCCTTGATGCCTCCAGTGTATGAGGTTCGAATGCAACTCGTCCGTTCGGCTGATTGATCAAGGTGCAGGTTTCTTGATTGATGTGCTGTTCGATTGATTTTTGCAGTGCAAGGGACGGCACCTAGCCTACGCGGACTGCCATGTCGAGCGCCTCGGGAACCAGCGGCAGTGCCAGAAGTGTGAGCGCGGCGGTGGCTTCGACGTGCGAAACACGATGGTGGACTCTGTCCTTTCGTTGGTGAGGGTGGAGTGCCCGCACGAAGGTTGTGGGCTCTACGTCACTTACCACAAGCTCATTGATCTCCAGAGCGTGTGTCCGCTCGCGCCCTGTAAATGCCCCGTGCCCGTCTGCGGCTACGAAGGCTCGCCGCCGGCGCTCTACCACCACATCAGCACCGCGCATCCCATGCCCGTGTACAGGATCCAGTACGGCAAGGTGCTCCAGCTGCAAGTGCCATTGTCGGAGCCACAGCTCTTGCTGTTCGCGGAGGATGACCATCGCACGTTTTTCTTGGTTGGTGGCGTGCTCGACATTGGCGCGCCTATCGCTGTGTCGGTCGTCTGCATCAGAGCGGGGGCGTCCCCACTGCCGCACTACGTGGCCAAGCTGTGGGCGAATGGCCCGCCGGGGGAGCCCAAAGGCACGACCGACGCCGTCAAGGTGGAAATGGAGGTGACAAGCAACAAGGATCCCGGTGACATTGACGTGCACGAGCTGACCTTCTTGACAGTTCTGCCCAAGCTACTGGCCGGGGCTAAGCTTGTGTCCCTCCACATCCAGATTGACAAGCTCAGGTCCTAAATGTTTCTACAGTGCCTTCTGTTTATCTTAGTAATATGCTAATATAGGGATTACCTTGGTCTAATTTAGCTTAAGAAATGGTTGGTTTTGGTGGCGATGCAGCAATTACATCGACATCAGATCAGTAATCTCCAATAGTCAAATTGATATTTTTGTGTCTGTTGGATATAAATTTCCTTTGGGTAAGAAGTATTCTTGTCATCATAATGGATAAAAGGAGATGTATGTAGACGTATTTTAGTTCAATATACGTCCCTTTTTATCCATTTTGATGACATGCACTCCCTCCATTCCACAATACATGCCTTCCATTTGTCAAAATATAGATGTATCTCGACATGTTTTAGTATATAGGTACATCCATGATAGAGCCAATCGGATGGTTGATAACACTACAATTCGTAGCTACAGATGCGTGTGTGACTCCCAGATGCAGAGGCTGGGGGTCATCATCCTCCTTTCCGAGAAAAAACAGACGTGTGTGTGAGAGGACGAGTGCGTGCGTGCACCTCTTCTCTTCTTGTATAACGTACTACTAAACTCAGTACAAGGTTTTGTTGGTGGCACGATGGTGCGTGCGAGATGTCCCGAGAGATAGGTTTAATGCGTCCGAAAAAACTAGCCTAGAGCTCGCCACGCGGCTATTTCTGTCGAACGCCCCATTAACCGTAAGATATGTATACGACGGTGCTAGTTATTGCACATACACAACAGTACTCCCTCCTATCCGGTTTATAGGGCTTAATTGAAAAATCTCACCAACCAAGATGGTGAGTGGTGGAATATTTTTTGTAGTTTGCAAAAGAACCTAATTAATGCTCTTGTTTTTCTCAAAAAATTATGTTTATCAATGCATTAATTGCAATGCATGCATGCATAAAGTACATGCATTGGTCGATTTTCTCTTAATACTTGCATGCAATGATTTAATGCACCTTGGAATCTGAACATGTGTTGGGGAACAACCAAATTGAGCCTTATAAAATGGAAAAACTAAAATTTGAATTGCAAATTACTCCATGCTATATTAAATTGCAAACCTGTTCACACTGATCACAACCTAAACGGTTTCCCACTTAGGAGCGTATTAGTACCACGCTATATTGAATTGCAAACCTGTTCACACCGATCACAACCTAAATGGTTTCCCACTTAGGAGCGTATTAGGACCACGCTACTCCCTTCGTCCGGGTTTATTAGGCCTAAAGACAATTTCTGTTAGACCAAGACACATAGTAATTTTCTCACATTAATTCGCTCATTTCACTCCCAATGCACTCTGTCACATGCATGCAGCCAGTGAAAAAGCATGCATGAAGTATATTAATTTTTCAGCCATGGAACCAACAACAATGGCTTTCAATGCAACCAATGAAATGGTTGCATGTGTGCAATTTTCCAAAGCGCGGCCTTACAAAAGGGGAGTATATTGAATTGCAAACTTGTTCACACCGACCACAACCTAAATGGTTTCCCACTTAGGAGCGTATTAGTACTCGGTTATAAATACTAGTATGCCAAGATGACTGCACATCCCTCCTCAACTCCTCATCCACAAAAACAAACATGTCATTCAGCATCCTTCCCTTGCGTCTGCCATGGCCAGCGTGTGTTCTGGGTCAAGAGATTGCCACCAGGGAGAGGCGAGCATGGAACCGGAAGCACAAGAGATGTCCCGCCTCACTGCAAGAGCAGCCGACATGTCCTGTCGCGTGGAAGTAGCAGCACGGAGGTCCCGCTGCGCTGCTGAAGCAGCACGGAGGTCCCGCCGCACCGTTGATGCAGCAGACTGGTCTGGCCATGCCGCGAAAGTAGCAGAGATGTCCCGCCGCGCCACTAATGCAACAGAGATGTCCCGCCGCGCCGCGCCAGCCTTGGAAAATTTCTCGCGGGCAGGCAACGACTATTACAGGTGCATACATGCGATCGTCCATAGCCAGATGGATCAGATCTCCGGCTCGGCGAGGTTGGAGGATGACATGATAGCCTCGTTTGAACAGGCTACAGGTGCCATCCGACAACTAAGGGAGGGCAATGAGAGGCTCCGGGCCGAGCGTGACCTGTTGAGGAAGAAGATCATCCAAAGTGCAGACCAGTAGGAGGAGACCAGTGCCTTGTTAAAGAGGACCGGCGTCATTGTCAAGAAACATATGGACTAGAATGACATGCTCCGCAACGAGCACCAAAGGCTGGTGGAGGAATCCGTGGATGTTCTCAAGCAGCATCTTGAGGACACAAAAGAGCTCATCGCCGCTCGCCGTGGAGACTAGTTTCCTGGTTTCTTTTGATGTAGTAATCGGTTTAGGATGTGGATTGTGTCGTCGGTTGTGAAATGTTGGGTTCTAGCGCGGATGTTTGGCCTTTGTTGGCCTCTTGGGATGTTGCGATTTCAATCTCGTAGCTTTTAGTCCTTCGTGTTAGGCTGGAGTTGTTTTGAACTTCTTGTGAATTGTGGTGGTTTTCAGTAATGAAAATCCGAAGGGGCAAGCCCTTCTTTGATCAAAAAAAATTAATCGTCCTTATATATTCATCAGTCTTGCTATAAGTCATAGTAGATGCTATATAGGTCCGTCGGATCTTACATCAAGATCCGTGCTTTCAGATTTTCTTTTTTCTCTCTTAAATCTCAGTCGAGTGAGACATAGCCACGCCATTAAACAGAGGCTCGGGCGCCATTAATGGAGACCTTGGGAGAGACGTGGACGGCGGACGCTGCTTCAGTGCCTTAAGGCACCTGCCTTTGGGCCTATGACAAGTGGGCCTAACAGGTGGCTGCCCACCTATCATAGACCTAAAGGTAGGTGCCTTTAAGGCACCAAAGCTCAACCCATGGACGAAAGATGGAGGTAAAAGGGCTCTCCTCCCGATAAGCACGCGCAGGGGTCTGATCGCATGCCTCTCGTACTCAAATAGCTACCCTGCACGGCGCCTCCTAGCTAATAAAAAATGGGGACGCGTGGCGGGACATAAATGGTACTAGTAAGTAGAACGCCCATGGTTTCAATAATACTTGTGTTTCCGATTGTAATGTGACAACACTTGTTCCAAAATGACTTTGTTGATTGTTAATGTGTGCGCCTTCGCAAATCAGACTGCAAATTTACCACAACATGTTGGTGCCATGTCATGGCACCAAGCCAAGTTTCATTATTTTCAGGCGTGTTTTGGATTTACAGGAATTAAAAAACTAAGTTTCTCAATGTTTCGAACCCAGCCACGATGCCCAGAATTTTGAATTTCATTCCCATTTCTTGCATGGAACCTAGAAATTTACCCGATGACACACATGTGATTTTTAAACCAACTTTGGTGCACTGGAACATGTGCTTGTATTTAAAATTTGAATTATGCACACAAAGGTGACACGTTCCCTCCCAGAACCATGGGCCTTCTTGAGGAAGCTCCGATTTGCAAGAAACTTATACCAAAATTTGTTCCTATTCGGCCAATTTTTTTACCACGACATGGTACTACCATGACATGACACCATGCGAAGTTTCATGATTTTAAAACCAAGTTTCTCAATGTTCTCGACTGAGCCACGATGCCGAGATGTTTGAATTTTATTCTCATTTTTGCATGGGACCTACTCCCTCCTTCCATCTATATAGGGCCTAATGTGTTTTTCAAGACAGCCTTTGACTATTGACAAGATTAATAGCACATGAGATGTATACTATGAAAATTATATTATTGGAAGCTCCTTTGACATACAAATTTGAAGGTATGCTTTGTGTAAGTTGCATGTCATATATTATTGCTCTAACGTTTGGTCAAAGTTAGCCTCGAAAAAGGCATTAGGACCTATATAGATGGAAGGAGGGAGTAGAAATTCACCCGAGGACACAAATGTGATTTTTCAACAAACTTTGGTGCACGGGACCATGTGCTTGTAGTTCAAATTAGAATTATGCACATTAAATGACCAAAAACTCAATTAATGTGTAAATAAGGCCAAACGAAGCTGGAATAATTCCAAAATTTAACAGGGCACTCATGTAGTTCTATGTTGCCTTTGTAAATAAACTCAAGGGGGACAATGTATATCGTTTCACACTCAAAGGTGGCACGTTCCCTCTCAGAACCACCAGCCTTCTTGAGAGAAGCTTCGGTTTGCAAGAAGCTATACCAAAATTTGTTCCTATTCGGCCAATTTTTTTACCCCAACATGGTAGTACCATGACATGACATCCATGCCAAGTTTCATGATTTTCAGACGTGTTTTGGATTTACAAGAATTTTAAAAACAAGTTTCTCAATGTTCTCAGCCGAGCCACGATGCCTAGATGTTTTAATTTTATTCTCATTTCTTTCATGGGACCTAGAAATGCACCCAAGGACACAAATGTGATTTTTCAACCAACTTTGGTGCACGAGAGCATGTGCTTGTAGTTCAAATTTGACTTATGCACATTAAATGACCAGAAACTCAATTAATGTATAAAAATGACAAATGAACCCGGAATAATTCCAAAATTTAATAGGGCACTAATGTAGTTCTATGTTGCCTTTGTTAAGAAACTCAAGGGGGGGTAGCGTATATTGTTTCACACTCAAAGGTGGCACGTTCCCTCTTAGAACCACGAGCTTCCAAATCGGCCCAACTTTTACCACAACATGTTAGTTCCATGACATGACACCATGCCAAGTTTCATGATTTCCAGGCGAGTTTTAGACTTACATGAATTTAAAATCAAAGTTTCTCGATGTTCTCTGCCGAGCCGTGACGCCAAGATGTTTGAATTTCATTCTCATTTCTTCCATGGGACCTAGAAATTCAACCAAGGAACCACATGTGATTTTTCAACCCACTTTGGTGCACCGGAGCGTGTGCATGCAATTCATATTTAGATTATGCACATTAAAAGTCCAGAAACTCAATTAATGTATAAAAAGGCCAAATGAACCCGAAATAATTCCAAAATTTAAGAGGGCACTCATATAGTTCTATGTTGCCTCTGTAAATAAAATCAGGGGGGAGGCAGCGTATATCATTTCGCACACAAAGGTGACACGTTCCCTCTCGGAACCACTTGGCTTGTTGAGAGAATATCCGGTTTTGCAGGAGGCTTATACCAAAACTTGTCCCAATTGAGCCAAAAATTATACTTATGAAAACAGGGTTTAGATTATCTCAAATATCTCGCTACCTAGACCAATAATGTAATATGATTTTAATTCAACATAAAATGGATACAAATATTTGAATTGGAGGGCGTATGGTACATGTAGTTCATAGTGAAATATGATTACTGCTATATGTATATTTTTTGTTATCAAGATAATATTTAAATTATTGTATAACTTGACAACAATCGTATTCAAATAAAGAAAATTGATTCAAATTTAGTCCATATGGTAGATGACAATATATATGTTCACATGGTGGAGTAAAATGTTCATATATGATGGAAGATCAAAATGTACGACTACATCAATTATAAACCGCAAGGTCACCTAACGATATATTCGAATTCAACATAACGTGGATTCGAAAGTTGAAATTCGAGACCATGGCATCTGTAATCATATAAAAAGGGACATTACTCTTTCTTTGGTGGGAATTGATTTGTTTTTTGTTGTTGTTGATGGAAGTGCTAATCGATTTGGTACTGTGCAGGGTAATCTTGTTCTCCCGATTTTTTTTACATTTTCTTGTAGTTTTTTCAATGGAATCTATAACAATATAGTAAAAGGGGACATGACTCTCTTGTGTCTTGTATGAATTGTTTTTTTACACGTTAAGTTTGTTCTGCCGAACAAGGAATCCGCACCTTGTTATCCCGAAATTTTCAAGCTCGAGTATCTTTTGTCTCACCTGCTTTGAAACTCCATCTTCTTCAACCCGCCCCGCGCCTTGTTATACCGAAATTTGGACGCGTGCGAGAACTCCCTCCTCATCCGAAATTGCTCCCACAGCCCAGAAACGCGAAATACCCTTTCTACCCCTCAGCCAGAAATGAAGCTCCACGTCGCGGTGTCAAAACCGCTGGGGTACGCTGGTAACTTACCGTACATTTAGGATAAGCGCCTCCCTAAGCTTGGCTCGCCCTCCCCGTTCCCCCCCCATTCGTACACCGAAGCCGCCAAAACCCGCGAAACCCCACGCTCCTTCGTCGGCCTCCCGACCGCCGCCTAGCCGGAGACTCTTCCCCGTCCACCGCAACAGCTCGACGTCCCTCATCCACCGCACTAGATGAGGATCCATTGTCGATCTCGTTGTCCCGCCGGATCAGCCGCCCCGTCCTCCACCTCCAAGGAGCTGCCCCGACGTTCGCCTTGTCTACCGCGCCACCTCAATCCCCACAGCGCCATCTTGACCTGACCCACCGGAACCGCAGCACCCTCACCAATTCATCTAATGAAGCCAAGGCCAACTCGGCGCCACCAAGGAGGTTCTGCACTCACCGCTGCATTTTATCTTTTATTTGATCTCATGGGGCTGCCGGTGCTCGATATCGAGCAGACATGGCGTCTCTCCATCGACGGCGCCGCCACCGGCCACATCATCCATGGTGTCTCTCACCCATGTTGTTGCTTCCTCGGCGGCGACTTCCACAACGGCACTAGTTGCAGCTATTCCGGCTCTCGCTCGCACTGCGGCTCTGTTCTTGCTGTCGGTCGCGCTGCTACACTGCTCTTGCTTTCGTTCATGCTGCTGCTTTGCTCTTGCTCTCGCTTGCGCTTCTGCTACTGCTGCACGACCTGTGGCAGCTACAGGAGTTGCTGCTTTAGCACTAGCTCGCGGTGCTACTGCACGACTTGCTCCCTGCTAGTGCGTTCCCTACTTGAGTGTCTGCTGATTTAGATCACCGCTTCTCTGCTACAAGTGCTCAACGCCCTAAACATCTATTGCAATGCTCTGTTACTAGTTCAATCAGTTTTGACAGTAAAATTCAGTTTTGACTGTGAAGTTCATTTTCTTCAGTTAAGTTCAGAGTGAACAGTACTTACATCATCTGCCGGAGCGGCTGATGCGTTTTACATCTAACACTTTTTGGTGATGTATTTTACATCATCTATTGCAGATGATATTAGGGTCCCACTTCAGATTAACGTTGTCTATCTTGTCATGCTTCAGCCTCGTCGTCGTACACCTTAGCGGAGCTTCTCCAACGACGGAACCGTCCATCACAGTGGATAAGTACCCTCGGTGCCATTTCCAAAGGCCTCAGATCTTCTTCCCCGCCTCCGACAGTCACACCAGCATCATCACCATCCTCCACGTCCAACCCAATGATGCTGAGGTCCACAAGGCTATGCCAAAGAGGTTGTACACTCATCGCATCACTTTGTTTCTCCATTCCTCTATTCTTCCAATTCATGTGAGCCAAACACCCAGGTTGACTGAAATCCTATGTTTCCAAATGCTCTATTTTGCACGTGCAATCCTATCCTATTCCTGTGTTTTTCCTGTCCCTGCGTTTATAGAATCCTCCAATTCTAAGGAGCCCTTACATATTTACTTCATTTTCAGATAGGCGTCAAAGAAAACTTTGTGTGTTGTGTCCTGCTCCTTCCGTGCCGTCATCCACCCCACCTGAGGAGCACCATAGACAGAAGCGTTCACTGCAGCAGAGATCCCCCTGCAGACTTCCTTTCGCCGCCTCAGATCATCTTCCCCGTTGCCGGCAGCCACGCCAACTGCATTACCATCATCGACTGAGCATATGAACCTGAGGACTACACAGTTCCAGAAGAGAGGTCGCAGTCTTTCGTGTTTGCTTACGTTATACATCGGTTATTATTACCTGCTACTTTATCGTTCAATCTTGAGTTTTGAATTGCCCATGGGTCTCATATTGAGCCATCAATGAATAGAATTTGTCTACTATCTGGTTCATCTGGGGTCTTCTATGTGGTTCATGTTGGGTGGGCAACAAACAATAGATGATCCATTGTCTATCTTTTTAAACTAAAGCTATAATCTACCTGCTATCATTAGTTTTGGATCCATCCACTCGTTTGCTACCATCAGTCTTGATTTTGCAGGCACCCCTTAGGCCTTACAAAATCTAACTATTTTTTTATTATGCATGTCAGATATTGTACACAATCGTACTGAACATGTAGAGAAAAATAGAAGACCGTTGCATGCGAATATAATGTCATGAAGACGCCGCTCCATGGTGGGCGAAGTGGCCCCCTCCTGCATTTCCAGATTGTATTCCAGAGGAAGATAATTGTTCAGATGGAGATTCGGAAGGAGCCGACCACGCCTGTTTACCACCTGAGGTGTTTGCTCTAACCTAGCATGCTGATGTTGGTCATATCATGCATATGGCGCCTTGCATTGCTTACATTATACATCTTATATGTCATCAGCTTAGTTTAGATTTGCTTTGTGTGGATGCCACCTGTTTGGTTTCTATATCATACTATTCCTGTGCATCAGCCATTTGAGTCGGTCATGGGAAAATCTGGAGTGAGAACAAGGTCTTTTGAGCAGTCAGTGCTACCTGTCGATGCAGATTTCTTGGTGGTTACAGATAGGTCCTCAGAGGAGGATTCAGAGAGAGATAACCAGTCGTATTCCCCCCCCCCAAGGTGCATGCTCTAACTTTGCTGGGTTATATTGCCCATATCATGCATATGGTGTCTTGCATTGCCATGCCATCTGCTTAGATTAGACATGCTTTGTGTGAATGCCTCCTGTTTGATTTCTATATCAGATATGTGAATTATGCATTGCCATGTTTTTCAGCCAGTTATCATATATGTGAATTATGCACCGCCATGGAGCCAGGCATCATATATGTGAATTATCTCATGCCATCTTTTTTTTCATTACGTATTCCATTTGTCGACAATCTGTGTATATTGAACTACTCTTCATGTGTATCAGCCATTTGAGCCGGTTATGGAAAAATATGGAGTGAAAACAAGGTCTTCAGAGCAGGCAATGGTACCTGTTGAAGCATATATCTCGATGGTTACAGGAGCTCCTCAAAGGAGGATTCAGAGACAGATGACCAGTCCTATATCCCACCTGAGGTGTATGCTCTAAGTTGCAATGTTTATATTTCTCATATGATGCATATGGTGTCTTGCATTGCTTAGTTTAGACATCATATGCACAATATTGAATTCTATCTACTTAGTTTAGAGATCATACATGCGAGTGCCAGCTGCTTAGTATATGAATCAATTATGTCATTTATATCATGCCATCCTGTATACTCAGACAACATGTATGTGAATTATTTCATCCCAACCTATTTTAGAAAGACATCATATAGTTTTGTCATGTCATCCTGTTTAGGCACTCATCATATGTTGAATTATGCCATTATATCCTGTTAAGTTATCCATCATATATCTAAAACTGTGTCATGCTATCCTGTTTAGTTAGGCATCATATATGTGAAATTGTGTCATGTTGTCCTATTTGGTTAGACAACATATATGTGAATTACCACATGTCTATCATACAATGTCTGTACATTCAATTTCTTTTCTTGTTTATTAGCCATTTGAATTGGAGGGGGTGATGGAAGTATCTAAGGGAGCAAAAACCCGATCTTCACAAAAGACAGTGCTACCCATCGATGCAGATAGAACCATGGTTGCACTGGCCCACAAACTAGCCCCACCACACATAACTGAGACTCTTCCAGATTGTACACTTACATCGTTGGGCAGAGAACCAGCTACAACCCATCTAACCGCAACCCCAACGGATAGTAACCCACTTATAGTTGACAAAGCACCATGTCCATCACAAAGTACCCCCACACGAGCAGTTTGTAAAACTACTGTTGTGCCCAAGGCACGAAGACCACCACAGCTAACCCAAACTCCATGTTTAAAGCAGAAGAGCAACTGTTCTCAGGTCAGATTCCGTAGCTATGATCCATAATCCTTTGTTGTTGCATCACTGTATTTACTCATACCAACTACTTTCGAATTTGAAGGATCCAATTGAAACTCCAATGGTGCAACATGTATGTTTTAAACCTATTTCTTTAACTGGATTACTGTTCTAACTTCTTGTTGTATGTTGATTTCAGTTTAAGTTGTATAAACAGTTATGTTCTCATGTGATGCACATTACAAGTGCTTCCAATGGTGTGTAGTTTATCACACTTATATTCTATCTATGTTGTCATGTCTTAAAAATATATGAGTTAAACTGTGTCTCTATCTTGATTAGAGATCATAAACTAGAATGATATAGACATACAGTGACCATAGTACATAGATATATGTTTGTTTCATGCTGTTATCCTATCCACCTTACTAATGAACCGGTTTACCAAAATGAGTTTCGTATACTACAAGCTAAACCTGTGATGTGTCTACTTGTTTCTCTTGTAGTATGAAAACAGAATATTGGAGAAAGCACCCCACCATGCAATGGAAGAGAAAGTAATGCAGATAAGGTTCAAGATAGTGAGACAACCCTGTTGGTCTCCAAGAAAGGTGATAAAAACGATCTTGTAGACAATGAGAAAACCCCACAGTCCTGCATTGATGTAGTGTTCAAGTTACTGGCCAGTACCGCTGGCACAAGCTCTTCGAACTCGCTGCCTGAATCACTTCGGCTTTGTCAGTCTCAGCTACAAGCTGAAAGGCATCAGTCAGTTGTGCTGCGGCAAGAAGCCGAAGGACTGCGGAAGTCCCTGCAGAATTCAGATGCGTACTTTCTTGTGCAACAGCAAGCACTGGAGGATTTAAGCGCCAACCAAGAGAAAGTTAATAAGCTTGCTAAGCATCTTGCCAGCATTATGGGTACCCAGGATATTGTTTCTTGAACTCTTCTGAAGTGGTTTCAGTTCTCGACTTGTTTTGCTGCGGCGTTTATATGCTGCTTTGTTCCCTATATTTGCACTGGTGGTGAACTTTCATGCCTAGTGGATGTAATACATGTAATAGCCGTGATAGCCTAGCATAAGTTGCTTGCTTATTTATTTCCTTGTTGTCTTGTTTATTTGTTTGCTTGTAGTCAGTGCAGTTCTTTTTCCGCGGTTTGCAAGTGACTGCAATAACCTATTTTTTAAAACTAGGCCACAATAACCATGGGCTAATATTTACTTTAGTGACACTGGGCCTCCTACGGGCCGTAGAAGTAGTGTGCCTTCTACGGGCCGTAGAAATAGTAGGCCTTCTACGGGCCATGGAAACAATGGGCCTTCTACGGGCCGTATGATTGATTGGCCAAACATGGGCCAATAACAGGCCGCATTATGGCCGTATGCGGGCTAGAGTTGGAATCGTCCGTTCATGGACCGACCATAACGGGCCATCATTAATATGACGTATTTGATGATGCTATGAAAATGGCCCAACGTATTAATGGACCACAAACGGGCCGACTGTAACCATGGGCTGAATTTGGCCCACAAGCAGAAAATGACAATAACGGGCCGTAAGTAAATGAATGCTGGAAATGAGCCCAAGAATAAATGGGCTCTGAGAAGGCCAAAAGATAACATGGGCTAGAAACGGCCCAACGGAATAATGGGCCATTAATGGGTATAAAGTGATAAACTTTTCATTACGGGCCAGTTTCACCACGGGTCGTTAATGGGTGTAAAGTTATACACTGTTCATTACGGGCCAGTTTCACCACGGGCCGTTATTAGGCCAAGAGTTACATAGGGCCTCATATGGGCCGAAAGACGTCATGGGCCATACATGGGCCAGAAGTGAAAACGGGCTGGAATCTTATTGGATGGCCTAGATGACGCTACTGGGCCTAATTCAGAAAGGGCGTAATGGGCCTTGGGTTAGAGGGATGTAAATGGGCTATATGCGAACAGGCCGTTAACAGGCTTTCCATGGGTCGGACTGCCACCTTTTGACCAAGTCAAACATGCCGGCCTTTTCACAGGAACGAGCCTCTGTTGGGCCGTGCCACGTGTCGACGTATCATAGGCAACTTCTGTTCAATGAGTGGATGACTCTGTCCCAACGATGAGCCGACACGTGTTTCCTCCAGCCAATGATGATTTTACACGTGGAAAATCCCCAGTGGTCGGGGCTGTTAACGGGTTATCGGATCCAAAACCCGACCCGATAGCTTAACAGCGTTCGGTTACGGTGGATGCCACGTGTCGGTCACCCTTAACGAAAGCACTTTTGTGACGCACGATTTATCATCATGGAAGTGCACACTTCCATGATGATAATTCTGGTAATGTCATGGAACACTTCTACGATAGCACATGTATGACTATCTTGATTCTGTCATAAAATCGTCATGGATGTACATGCATGACAAAAAACGCGACCTACTGTGACAAACACGTATCATCACGGAAGTGTATTTTTTTGTAGTGATGTTGATCATATCTACTATATTACTCACGTTCAACCTTTCGGTCTCCAGTGTTCCGAGGCCATGTCTGTACATGCTAGGCTCGTCAAGTTTAACCCGAATATTCCGTATGCGCAAAACTGTCTTGCACCCGTTATATCTGAATCTAGAGCTTATCACACCCGATCATCATGTGGTGTCTCAGCACGATGAACTGTCGCAATGGTGCATACTTTGGGAGAACACTTATACCTTGAAATTTTATTAAGGGATCATCTTATAATGCTGCCGCCGTCCTAGGAAAAATAAGATACATAAAAGATAAACATCACATGCAATCAAAATACGTAGCGTGCGAAATGATAGCTACGGGATCATGAGGAATCCCTTTTTGCTAAGGTTGGTGAACGCAGAGCTGTGGAAAGAGCGGGATTGAGAGATTAACGAGGGGGATTATCTAGGTTCGGGCCGCAAGTGATGCGTAATACCCTACTCCTGCTGGTTTTCGTTTATCTGGTGTTCTTGGACTAGCTACAAGGCATGCAGGGTAAAAAAAATCCATATCCTCTCTCAGTACTCCACGGGCCTCCTTTTATAGTCAAAGGGGCTGCCACAGTGGCACGCCAGAGGTGGAATGATATACAGTAATCGAGTCTATCTCCTGCAACCGTAGGACAAACACATTTAATGTGCTGCCAGCCTGCCCTTCTTGCTTTGTCGGGGATGACAAGGAAGCTTGTCCTAGCTGTCGCTGCCTCGCCTGGCTTTGACGCGCATCCTAACTAACGAGACGAGTAGTGCCATGTTGGCTGGCTGCTGAGTTGGTGCGGTGGCTGAATCTTCACGAAGATCTGTATGCCACCATGCAGGTGCTTGCCGAGTCGGCCTAGAGGCCGCACGTCGCCACGCGGGCACCTGCCTAGCTGGTGGGCTGGCACCTGCATGGGAACAGCGGTGGAGTCTTGGCATACATGGGCCTGTCCGTGGCCCCGCGGATGTTTTCGGCAAGAGTCTTGCCGGGGCCCTGATAAGGGTCTTACCACGGCATCGTGGTCGTCCCAAGCAAAGGTCTTGCCGTTGGGTCTCATGGGTATCCTTGTCGAGGATCTTGTCAAGGATCATCGTCTTTTGGTCATCATCTGGTCTCCACAAAGATTTTCATGCCACCATGGAGGTGCCTCCCGAGCCTTCGTTCCAAAGTGGTTGATGGTGTTGGAACTCTTTGGCTCAAGGGGGGGGGGGTCTCTGCTGGCGTTCGGCAAGTTGCCCCGGCAAGGTTCTTGCCGGGGTTGCGGAGGCCCCCCTGTGAAGGGCCTTGCCGAGGAGTCCACCTCGCCCCTCTGCTCTTTGCGTTTCTGGCTTGGCGTTGTTCTGGTTGTCTTGTGGCTTTGCTTCCTTTCTCTTCCCCGCTAGGTGTGGCCGCAGGCGCGGCTCCAACTGCCCGCGCTCAAGTAAAGGGGTACAAAATAGGACCCCTCTGTTTGTGCACCGACAGGAGCCCCCGGGCCTGGGCCACACATAAGTGTGACGCGTTGTTGGGCTAGGCCCAAAACGATGCGGGTATCCGGGGCCGAGTTGTACTGTTGTAACTCCCTCGCCCGCCGCACTTCTCGACGACCCGCATTGAATGCATGACGTGGCAGTCGTGCATGACGTGGGGGTCATACGTGGGGCGGTTGCTACCCTCATGCGTCACATCATAGTAAATGGTAAACAGGCGGCCCGCGCCTTCCCCATAAAAAGGGAAAAACCGCAGCCGTGGTGCTCATTTACCCTCTGCACCTCTTCCAATCTCAGAACCGCCATTCCTTTCTTCTTCCTTAGGCGAAAGATTCGAAGTTCTGGCCTCTGCTTGCTGCTGCTGCACCCCCATTTCTCTTGATCCTTCGCCCCATCCCAGCTGTCATGGCACCAAAATCCATCAGGGGCAAGGGAGCAGCCAAGGATGCCGGGGAGAAGGAGGCGCCAGAGAGCGAGTCGGCGGCGCGGCGGACGCTGCTCGCCTACTTCCCGTCGATGGTGCATGTGGTTCACCTCAAGAACTTCTTCTTGCCCTTGTGGGGGAGGAAGACGACGGGGTACCCTGCCTCACGCGTTGTCCCTGCCAATTTTGCCAAGGATGGCCCAAATCGGTACCCCTTCTTCATCGGTTTCTTCTCTTGTGGGCTCTACCCCTTTTTTATGACTTCTTCAATGACGTCATGCACTCCTACGGCTTCTTTCTTTTGGATCTCATGCCGAACGCAGTGGCGTGCATGGATATCTTCTCCTACCTCTACGAGGGCTTTGCCGGGGTGCTCCCTAGCACAACGCTCTTCCGCCACTACTTTTCTCCTCACCTCCAACCAGGGGGGGCGCCATCTCTAGGAGCATCGCCTGGATCCCGAGGACCCAGGAGAAAGGCATGTACCCGAAGGGTGCCCAGAAGGAGAGGTGGGAGGAGTGGCTGGGCCGTTGGTGCTGGCTCAAGGAGGAGGACACACAATAGTATTGCGGGGTTCATCAGAGCCTGCTGACCTGCCGCATGGACTAGAGCAACCTCGACGCCAATGACAAGAAGCTCTCGGTCACCACCACTAGGAACCATCGCCTCACCGCGGCCGGCCTCGCCCTTGAGATGATTGGGGCGGACTTCACCCGTTGCCGAATCGCCCAATTGCACAACAAGGGGAGGCCGGCCTGGGACTTCAGGAATGCGGCCGACGTCATGAGGCTCCGCCCAAGCCTGAAGCACAACTTCACGATGATGGGGCATGCCAATTTCTGTCAAAGGCTCTTTCATCTTGATGTGGGCAGCGACGGCAGGGCTGAGAGGACCGACGTGGTCCTGCTGAGCAACAACTCTCGCCAGTCCGACATCATTGCGATGATGCCGGACTTTAGCGCACATGGCCTTGACCCGGCCTGGGCCGAGCCGCCAGTGGTGAGGGTGTAGGAGTTCTTCGACACCTTGTCGGAGGCCTATGTCCGCGACGAGCCGCTGCTCATCCAGGACACCACCAAGGCGGAGTGGGACTACATCGCCGCCAGGGCCGCGGAGGCGGCGCTTGCCGGGGAGGCCGGCAGCGCTGGTGGCATGGAGGATGAGGTCGACGCGGCCGTAGAGGATGAGGCCGACATGGCCATAGAGGAGAGGGAGCTCTCCTAGTGGGCGGAGTCTGCCGGGAAGGCCAGCGGCGTCGACGATAAGGCTCCCCTCGTGGAAGACGTGGGTGACGAGTTGTCCGAAAAGGAGGTCAACGCGAATGATCCCCCGGCTGCAGGGAGGCGGCGGGTCCTACGGCGGACTTCCTGTAGCGAGTCGGTCCGACCCGGTGGGATCGCGTAGTGGCAGCCGGCCCAGGGACAACCCTTGCACGAGACGAGGGCGATGAAGGCCGCGACAATGAAGCAGGTGGTGAAGGCCACAGTGGCGAAGAGGACAACAACTGCTTCTTCCTTGTCCAAGCGGCACCAGACCCCGTCCCCTTCTCCTCCTCCTTCGGACGGCACCCTGGAGGCCAAGTTCGACCTCAACTCCTTTAGCCCGGCAAGGAAGAGGAAGCTAGCGGATGAGGAGGTGGAGGACGAGTAATTATTCTGCCCCCACCACTTCCTGACCTTACGCCTGTGTTATCTTCCTTTGATTTGGTGTCATCTTCACAAGGACACAGAGACGCTGGCGCCGAGGGTGGCAAAGAGGGCCAAGGCGTCAGCGGGTGACAAGCCCCCGGCGGGTACTCCGTATACGCCGCTGCTGGTGGAGAGCAGCCCAGATAGCAGCCTCTGATGCAGCCCCCGCTTCAGCCCCCATCATGGGTCCGCCACTCATTCCTTCATTGATGAGCCCTGGGGTGTGGAACTTTGATGCTGACCGTGCCGGGTTTGCACGAGGAGCCACAGAGGGCCACCCCCAACGCACCGCCCCCCTCGACTACACAGCCCAGAGTGGGGTGTCCCCGGCAAGGGTATCGACCACCGAGCCCACATATATGGAGGAGCAGGGGGCGAGCTTGGGTTACATTGGTTCTGCCCTGGCAATGAACATTGGCGGGGAAGGCGCCACTTCTTCCCAGCCTGGTGCCGGTAAATGGTTCACTTCTCATCCCTGTTCCTTCTTCTGCTTTTTGAATCTTGGTCTTGGCTCTGTCTCATTCCCTTCCTTGGTCACCAGGCCCTTCCCCGGCGGCCCAGGAGGATATCGACACCGTCATCGAGGAGGTCGCCAGGGACACCGAGGATGAGGTCAACAAGATTGCTGCCGAGGAGGCCGCCAAGACCGCCACTGATGAGGCCGCTGAGGGGCCTATCAGGGAGGCCGGAAAGGGGCCTGCCGGGGAGGCCGGCAAGGGGCTTGCCAGGGAGGGGTTGGTTGACGATCAACCTTCCTCCTCGGCCGCCTCTGGCTCGAGAAAATATATGAAGGTGAGCGACGACCTCTTCATCCACCTCCCAGGAATGGGGAGCACCAGGGCGCCAACCTAAGGGGAGGTGTTCGATGATGAGGCACTTGTAGCCACCGGGCTTGAGGTTGTTGACGAACCGAGCGCCGGTGGCAACGGTTCCCAGGAGGAGCAGCTCCTTCGGGCCATGAGCATCTACTTCCAGAAGCTCCAGGCGCTTCACCGTGCTCGCGTGGAAAAGGCGAAGTCCAAAATGGTAGCATCGAAAAAGCGGAGGTGGACCTTGAGGAGCGTGTCACTGAGACGCAGGCGTGGTTTAGCCATGCCCATGATGAACTGAAAGTCGCCCAGGATCTGTTGGCTGAGTGCAGACATGAGCTCATCTTGAAGCAGGCTAACGTCGAGAAAGTCCAGGAGGTGGCGAGGGAACAGGCCGCCAAGGACGAGGCCGCCCAGCACCAGCACCAGGCTGAGCTAAACTCCCAGGAGGAGGATCTTGCCGCTCGTGAGGAGGTGCTCGCCGCCACACTCCGCGGCAAAGATGAGGAGGTCGAGAAGCTCGTCGCACAGTGGACCCAGGAGCTGGAGCAGAGGCACAAGGAGGCACTTAATGCTCAAGCCCTGACCCATGCCAGCAAGGTGGCGGAGCTAGAGGTGGAGCGGGATGGGCTAAAGGAATGGGTCCTAAAGAAGACGGGGGAGAAGGATGTGGACAACGGCACTCTGGCAAATGGCAAAGGCACATGCCATAGTCCTTGGCAAGGCTGAGCTACTCTCCAAGGCCAACGACGCCATCAATGACCTGAAGCTGAAGCTGGAGGGCCTTGAGGGGACACTTTCGGAGGTCAGGGCTTGGGAAGAGATCTTAACCAGGGACCTGGAGGAGGATAGGCAGCTACGGATGGATGATGCCGCTGCACACAAGGAGTACACGGAGAGCATAAACCATTGGGTTAGCCGCCTCGCCAACGTTGCTGGCAGGATCACCACGAAGCTGGCTGCCATGGGGATGCTAGGTGTGAGGTACCTCCCGGAGCCTAACGTGAGTCCCAACGCCAGACTGAACCTGCTCTTCGAAGGCGGTCTTGCAGCCCTGGAGCAGCTCCACTCCAACCGGGAAACTTATCTGGCGAACGAGTCTCGGAGGCTCTGCCAGGGCACCCTGACCAAGGTACTCACCAAGGTGGCGGTTCTCAAGGAGCGTATCAATCCCATCATCAACTGCGTCGATGGAGTTGACAGGGTTGAGGGCCAGCGCCGGGACTAGGCACCCCATTTCTCGTTGCCACTGCGAGTTCAATACCAATACAGTTTTATCTTAAGTTAGAACCGCAATGATTATTTGATGTAATATAACTCTATAGTACTTCAATATCTTGCATGCTATCTTCCTGTTAGATCTTTCTTTGTATGTTTGCACACTCCGCTTAGTGAGATAAGGCTGCCGTTGCGTAAACCCATGCCGTGGTTCTTTGAGGACGAATCCTTAGTACCCTGCTGGGAGGACGCTTGCTGCTGGGTAAACCACCTTGTCGCTTCCAGCGCGGTCGCTTGAACTGTCGAGCGGACACAAATTAGGACAAGATTGTGGCTCATAGCGGGTAGGCCGCCTTGTCGTTCTCAGCGCGGTCGCATGAACTGTCGAGCAGACTCGAGACAGAGACCCAAAAGTGAAAGGGTCCCATACAAGGAAAGAGATGTTTAGGAGAGGACGGACTCACATAAATGAAATTAGCCAAAATTTTACATGACTTAGCTTTTCGGGGCCACACGGATGGCTGTCGAAGCTGCAGACAACACCAGAGGGCGGCCGACCGACATAGCCTTCTCACTTCGAGCCGTCCCCATGAAAGAGTCATTGGGTCGGCTCCAAAACCAGATTTCCACGGCTTGCGCCCCCTACCTGGCATGGAGAAGATGTCGGGGGAAACAACACCTCCGGGATCATGAGGAATCCCTTATTTCTATGGTTGGCGGGCGCGGAGCTATGGAAAGAGCGGGATTGAGAGATTAACGCAGGGAGATTATCCAGGTTCGGCCGCAAGTGATGCGTAATACCCTACTCCTGCTGGTTTATGTTTATATGGTGTTCTTGGATAAGCTGAAAGGTCTGCAGGGTCCAAAAAATCCAAATCCTCTCTCAGTACACCGCGGGCCTCTTTTTATAGTCAAAGGGGCTGCCAAAGTGGCACACCGGAGGTGAAAAGCTATACAATGATCGAGTCTATCTCCTGGCACTATAGGACAAGTGCATTTAATGCGCTACCGACGTGCCCTTCTTGCTTTATTGGGGATGGCAAGGAAGCTCGTCCCAGCTGTCGCCGCCTCGGCTGGCTTCAACGCACGTCCAAACTAACGAGGCGTGTAGTGCCACGTTGGCTCGCTGCTCAGTTGGTGCGGTGGCTGAATCTTCACGAAGATCTGCATGCCACCACGCACGTGCTTGTCGAGTCGGCCTAGAGGCCGCACGTCGCCACGCGGGTGCCTGCCTAGCTGGTGGGCTGCAGCTGCGTGGGAACGGCAGTGGAGTCTTGGCAGACGTGGGCCTGGCTGCGGCCCCACACATGTTTTCGGCAAGAGTCTTGCCGGGGCCCCGACAAGAGTCTTGCCATGGCATCGTGGTCGTCCCCAACAAGGATCTTGCTGGGGGTATCGTGAGTATCCTTGGCAAGGATCTTGCCGAGGATTGTCATCTTCTAGTCACCATCTAGTCATGTGTGCTTCTGGTCTCCACAAAGATTTTCATGCCACCATGGAGGTGCCTCCCGAGCCTCGGTTGCAAAGTGGTTAATGGTGTTGGAACTCTTGGGCTCAAGGGGGGGTGGGGCATCTCTACTGGCGGCGGGCAAGTAGCCCCGGCAAGGTTCTTGCCGGGGCTGTGGAGGCCCGCCCGGCAAGGGCCTTGCCGGGGAGTCCACCTCGCCCCTCTGCTCCTCACGTTTCTGGTTTGGCTTGTTCTGGTTGTCTTGTGGCTTTGCCTCCTTTCTCTTCCCCGCTAGGTGTGGCCGCACACGTGCCTCCAACTGCCCGCGCACAAGTAAAGGGGTACAAAATAGGACCCCTCCTTTTGTGCACCGACAATATGTGACATCATATGGCCATCATCATCTTGTGCCTTTGATCTCCATCTCCAAAGCACCGTCATGATATCCATCATCACCGGATAGACACCTTGATCTCCATCGTAGCGTCGTGGTCGTCTTGCCAACTATTGCTTCTACAATTATCGCTAACACATAATAATAAAGTAAAGCAATTGCATGGCATTTGCATTTTAGACAGTAAAGCGACAACCATAAGGTTCCTGCCAGTTGCCGATAACTTCTACAAAACATGTTCATCTCATACAACAATTTATATCAAATCATGTCTTGACCATATCACATCACAACATGCCCTGCAAAATCAAGTTAGACATCCTCAACTTTGTTGTTGCAAGTTTTACGTGGCTGCTACAGGCTTCTATCAAGAACCTTTCTTACCTAAGCATCGAAACCACAATGGTGTTTCGTCAAGTTTGTTGTTTTAACCATCAACAAGGACCGGCCGCAGTCAAATTCGATTCATCTAAAGTTGGAGAAACAGACACCTGCCAGCCACCTCATGTCTGATGGTGGAACAGGTCTCATGACAGTGGTCATGTAAGGTTGGTCCAGGCCGCTTCATCCAACAATAGCAATGAATTAAAATAAGACATTGGTGGTAAGCGGTATGACTATCACCGCCAACAACTCTTTGTGTTCTACTCGTGCATATCATCTACGCATAGACCTGGCTCGGATGCCACTGTTGGGGAACGTAGCATGCAATTTCAAAAAAATTCCTACACTCATGCAAGATCTATCTAGGAGATGCATAGCAATGAGAGGGGAGAGTGTGTCCACGTACCCTCGTAGACCGAAAGCGGAAGCATTAGTTTAACGCGGTTGATGTAGTCGAACGTCTTCTTGATTCAACCAATCAAGTACCGAACATACGGCACCAGCGAGTTCTGCGCACGTTCAGCTCAATGACGTCCCTCGAACTCTTGATCTAGCAAAGTGTCGAGGGAGAGTTTCGTCAGCACGATGGCATGGTGACGGTGATGGTGAAGTGATCCGCGCAGGGCTTCGCCTAAGCACTACGTGAATATGACCGGTGGCGTAAACTATGGAGGGGGCCCCACACACGGCTAACTATATTTGTTGTGTGTTCTAGGCGCCCCCTCCCCACATATATATAGGTGTGAGGGGGAGGGGAACAGCCATGGGGTACCCCAAGTAGGAGGAATCCTACTTGGGGGCCTCCTCCAATTCGGCCTCCCCCTTTCCTTATCTCCGGAGGGGGGAAGGAAAGTGGGGAGAGGGGAGAGGGGAAAGGAAGGGGGAATCCTATTTCCTCTATTTCCTTTCCTCCTCCCCTTTTCCTTTCTCCAATTAGGCCAGCCAATATGGGGGCGCACCAGCCCCTTAGTGGCTGGTTTGTCCCGCCCTTGGCCAAATAAGGCCCATATATTTGCCGTGGGGTGCCCGGAACCCGTTCCGGTGACCCGATACGTACCCGATCCCCCCCAAAACATTCCAGTGTGCGAATACTATCCTCCTATATATGAATCTTTACCTCTCGACCATTTCGAGACTCCTCGTCATGTCTGTGATCTCATCCGGGAATCCAAACAACATTTGGTCACCAAATGACATAACTCATATAATACAAAATCGTCACCGCCGCTTGCCTCCCGGCCCTGCGCGCCTCCGACCGCCGCCAGCTAGTGCCACCTCCCTTGCGCCTTGCCTCGCCGCCCTGCCGCGCCGTTCGCCGGCCACCGCATTGCCTCGCCGATGCATGCGCCGATGCTCGCTGGCAAGATCGCCGGAGTCTCCTCTCCGGTGGATCTGGAAAAGGTGGACCAGATCCACCCATCCATCGAACCAAACGCCACCCAGCGTCACGATCCACTCCGTCATGGTACCGCTCCGTCCCGTGTTGACTTCCGCGGAGGTGAAATTCCACCAAGTCCCGGAGCTCTCTGTTATTTTTATGCCCTGTTCATCACATCATATCTCCGTGACTGTTGCTCCATTTCATGCACATGATATATCAAAGTGTTCATTGTGAGATGCTCTTCATTTCATTGTGGCATTCTTGTTTGAGTTCATCTTGATGCCCTAATCATTGATGCAAGAGTGCTATAAAATGTTTACTGCTGCTACTTATAAGTTTGTGGTGATTTGTCATTTTTGTCACATATGATGTGTGCTTCATATGAGCATGAGCTCTATATTTGTTTTGAGTTATGTCATGCCATATTTACATAGGTGCTTGTCTTCAATTTTAGTGATCAATGTAGTGTCTAGCACAAGTGTAACGCCCTCGATGCGGCTATATCTCCCACGTGTCGAAGCACGACTTAGAGGCATAACCGCATTGAAAGCAATGTCGCAAGTGAGGTAATCTTCACACAACCCATGTAATAAATAACGGAAAGAGATACGTAGTTGGCTTACACTCTACACGTCACACAATAGCATAAATAACATTACATTCATCCACATACACTCATGGTCCCACTATGGAACCAAAATAAAGAACAACCCCAAATGCGACAAGGTCCCCGATCGCCCCAACTGGGCACCACTACTAATCGTCTGGAAAGGAAACATAGTATCGTCCTAAGTCCTCATCGAACTCCCACTTGAGCTCAGTCGAATCACCTGGAGTGGTATGATCGGTCCCTGCATCTGGTTTTCGAAGTAATCTGTGAGTCACGGGGACTCAGCAATCTCACACCCTTGCGATCAAGACTATTTAAGCTTATAGTAAGGGTAAAAGTATGGGGTGGAGCTGCAGCAAGCGACTAGCATATATGGTGGCTAACATACACAAATGAGTGCGAGAAGAGAAGGCAAAGGCACGGTTGATAAACTATGATCAAGAAGTGATCCTAGAACAACCTACGATCAAACATAACTCGAGACCATGTTCTCTTCCCGAACTACGCCGAAAAGAGGCCATCACGGCCACACACTCTGTTGATTCATTTTATTAAGTTAAGTTAAAGGTGATCTACAACCGGACATTAACAAATCCCCATCTGCCCATAACCACGAGCACGGTTTTCGAAAGATCAAATCCCTGCAAGGGTGTCCCAACTTAGACCATCACAACCTCTCACGGTCAACGAAGGATATGCCTTCTCCCAAGACAACCTGATCAGACTCGGAATCCCAGTTACGAGACATCTCGACAATGGTAAAACTAAACCAGCAAAGCCACCTGAATGTGCCGACAAATCCCGATACGAGCTGCACATATCTCGTTCTCAGGGCACATCGGATTGCCCAAACTTCCGGTAGGCCAGCCCAGAGTTGCCCCTGGTGGCCACCGGTGGCTGACAGGTTCGACCAACACTTAGAGGAGCACTGGCCCGGGGTTTTAAATAAAGATGACCCTTGAGTCCGTGGAACCCAAGGGAAAAATAGGCTAGGTGGCGAATGGTAAAACCAAGGTTGGGCCTAGTTGGAGGAGTTTTATTCAAGGCGAACTGTCAAGGGGTTCCCATTATAACCCAACCGTGTATGGAACGCAAAATCAAGGAACATAACACCCGTGTGACGGAAACTAGGGCGACAAGCGTGGAACAAAACACCAGGCATAAGGCCGAGCCTTCCACCCTTTACCAAGTGTATAGGTGCATTAAAGTAGACAAGATACAATAATGATATCCCAACAATAAACATGTTCCAACAAGCAACAACTCCAATCTTCTCCTGCAACTAGCAACGCTATAAGAGGGGCTGCGCAAAGCGGTAACATAGCCAAACAAAGGTTTACTAGGACAAGGTGGGTTAGAGGTTTGACATGGCAATATGGGAGGCATGATAAGCAAGTGGTAGGTATCGTAGCATAGGCATAGCAAAAGAGCGAGCATCTAGCAAGCAAAGATAGAAGTGATTTCGAGGGTATCGTCATCTTGCCTGCAAAGTTCTCCGAGTTGACGTTAGCTTGATCCTCGTAAGCGTACTCAACGGGCTCCTCGATCACGTACTCGTCTCACGGCTCTACCCAAGCAAGAACAACAAGCAAAGGGAGACACAATCAACCACGTGCAAAGCACAAACAACATGATGCAAAACATGTCATGATATGCGGGATGCGATATGCGATGCATATGCATGATTCGGAAAGGAATGATTGAAACTAGCCTCAACTTGGAAAACCAAGAGTGCCACAAGAAAGAGGAGTTGATTTTGGTCGAAATTGATATAAAGATCACCAGAATCGGATGTACGGTTTGGAAATGGCAAGCAAAACAAATATGGCACCGATCTGCGATTAACAACACGAGACCATCTAAATGCATCAAGAACAACAAGCTACTGCACCCAAACATAGCAACAAAATACATGGCAGGGATCCACTCAAGATACTTGACAAAAGATGAACACTGAGCTACGGCTAATTCACTCAATAACAGGTTCAAACAAGCATGGCAAAAGTGCAAAAGATAGCAGGTTACAGACTTAGCGAAAATAACATGTCAGGAATTTAACATCAAGAAGCAATGTTAAGAGCAAGATAACAACATGCTAAAGGAACATATCATGGAAAAGCAACGCCTCAGATGAAGCCACCCAAAGCATACAACAAAAGTCCCTTACTGACCATAAGCAAAAAGGGATAGGAAAATACAATGGCAACCATGTGAACATAGCAATTATCGTTAACAGATTATGACTTAGTAGAAAACTGGAACATGGCAAAACAGATAACAAGTAGGCATATTTACGAGCTCAATGCACTCACTATAAGGCATTGCATGACAATCTAAACATACACCCAGCAAGTAGACATGGCATAGAAGCTAGACATGGCAAGAACAACAACATAGCATGCACGGATCAACTACAACAAGCTCGGCAAAAATATTTAACATGTAAACATTCTGCCAGGAACATTTTATAGCAAAAGTAGAGCTCGATTGACTCAAGCTGGGGTGCTCCATAAATGCAAACAAAGACATAGATGGATAGAGCAGCACAATATCTACAAAACATCCTTACTGATCATGCTCAAAAGAGGCACAGATCACTCGGTAGCAACATGAACACATGGCATAAAAATATAAACAGGGCAATGGCTTAGAATATTTCTAAGTCCCTGAAATCAGCAACAATAAGTAAGCTACTTTGCATGCTTGTGCTAGTCACCACAGAGATCACAAAAATACATGGCATACACCCCTATAAAGATGACATGGCATAATGCAAAACACATGTAGAGATCAAGATCATAGGAGGCACACATCAATCATGGCAAAAATGACAAATATCCAATTGCTGATAAGGATCTGAAACTAACATCACATAGCCCTCTTGCAACAGCATTTAGGACATCAAGATGAGCTCAAATGAACATGATGCAATGAGATGAAATGAAGTACTCGTCGAGACGAACATTTCGATATGCTACACGCACGAATCGGAGCAACGGTTGCAAAGTTATGAGCTGATGAAGTATGCAAAATAATTAGGGTTAGGAGAGGAAAAGTCAACCGAATCGTCCAGATCCAGATCCGGGGCACTATAACTGAGGTCGCCGGAGTACTGTAGCTGGCCAGAGCGGGACTTGCCGGACTTGGAGGGAGCTCGCCGGAGGGAGTCACCGGAGCACGCCAGTCGAAGAGGAGCAACTCGCCGGGGCGGTGGTGCGCTTGGACGGCGAGGGGCGGTGCTCGGTGGCTCCAGTGGAGGAGCTCGGCGACCGGATCCGCAGGGGCGGCGGTCGCCGGCGAAGGCGCGAGGCGGCGGCGCCGGAGATGGATGGATGCGGCTGGGCCACGCAGGCCTGGCAGCGAAGGAGGCCGGCGGTGCCACGTGTCGGTCGCTCACTGGCTCGGGGCGGTTTCCGGCGCGGAGGCAGACATGTCCGGCGACAGCGCGAGCGAATTTTTAGGGTTAGGGTGGTTTGGACCCGGAATTTCGGGGTGGGATGCTCTTTTATAGAGGTAGGAGGACCTAGGAGGATCCAAATTGAGCACGGTTTGCGGCCACACGATCGTGATCGAATGGCCTAGATGATGGAGTGGGTTTAGTTGGGTTTTGGGCTACTTTGGAGGGGTGTTGGGCTGCAACACACACGAGGCCTTTTCGGTCCCTCGGTTAACCGTTGGAGTATCAAACAAAGTGCAAATGGTACGAAACTTGACAGGCGGTCTACCGGTAGTAAACCAAGGACGCATGACAAGTCTCGGTCCAATCCGAAAACGTTTAACACCCGCACACGAAAAGAGGTAGAAAGGGGCACCGGAGGACATAGGAGCGACGAAATGCAAAACGGACAACGGGGAAAATGCTCGGATGCATGAGACGAACATGTATGCAAATGCAATGCACATGATGACATGATATGATATGCATGACAAAGACAAAACAACTCGAAGAAAAAAACCCGACAATGATGAAATAACATAACTTAGTGCCGGAAAAGGCAAGAGTTGGAATACAAATATGGCATGTTACATACGGGGTGTTACAACACTCCACCACTACGAAAGGATCTCGTCCCGAGATCTAGGACTGGAAAAACTCCGGGTACTCAAAACGGAGGTGATCCTCGCGTTCCCAGGTGGCTTCACGATTGGAATGATGTGACCACTCGACTTTCAGGAATTTGATAGACTTGTTGCGAGTCTTGCACTCAGCTTCTTTACGAATAGCAATGGGGTGCTCACAATAAGACTGGTCTTCTTGGAGATCAATCTCTTCAAAGTTGATGGTGCGGTTAGGAGTCTTGAAACACTTGCGGAGCTGAGAGACATGAAACACGTCATGCACGTTTGCAAAGTTGGATGGAAGCTCAAGTTGATAGGCGAGATCGCCTCTTTTGCCAATGATCTTGAAAGGACCCACATATCTCAGGGAAAGCTTCCCTTTGATATCGAAGCGACGAGTACCTTTCATTGGAGAGACACGGAGGTAGACATGGTCTGCGATCTCGAAAGACAAGTCACGATGTTTGCTATCATAGTAACTCTTCTGGCGCGATTGTGCGGCTTTCAGATTTTCACGAATGACTTTGCACATTTCTTTAGCCTCTGTGATCAAGTCATTGCTAAGAAGTTGGCGTTCACCAGTCTCTGACCAGTTAAGAGGAGTACGGCACTTCCTGCCATAGAGAATTTCGAATGGGGCCTTGCCCGAACTCGCTTGGAAGCTGTTGTTGTAGAAGAACTCGGCATATGGAAGACAATCTTCCCAGTTCATATCGAAAGAGATGATACATGCCCTGAGCATATCTTCAAGAATTTTGTTAACTCGCTCGACTTGGGCACTGGGTTGAGGATGAAAGGCTGTGCTGAAGCGAATGTTCGTGCCCATGGCCTTCTGAAAAGAATACCAGAACTTAGAGGTGAAGATGCTGCCATGATCTGAAGATATCAACTACAGAATGCCATGCAGAGAGACAATCCTGGAGGTATATAGCTCAGCCAACTGGGCTGATGTGATAGATTCTTTGATAGGAAGGAAATGAGCCACTTTACTGAGCTTGTCGATGACAACAAAGATAGCATCATTGCCACGCTTGGACTTTGGAAATCCAGTCACGAAGTCCATCTTAATATGGTCAAACTTCCATTCTAGAATGGCAAGAGGTTGGAGGAGACCAGCTGGTCGTTGGTGTTCTGATTTCACTCTTCTGCATACGTCACATTCATTCACGAACTGATCAATTTCGCGCTTCATTCGAGTCCACCAATACGACTGCTTGAGGTCCTGGTACATCTTTGTACTTCCAGGGTGGATAGAGAGGAGTGAATTGTGAGCCTCGTTCATAATGACTTTACGAATGTCACCTTTAGGCCCAACAATGTGATCCTCGAAGAATAGAGTATCCTTGTCATCAAGACGATAGCACTTGAACTTGGGTTGACTCTTGGCAATCCCAGTCTTCACCTTCTTCACCATAGCATCAAGAAGTTGAGCCTCACGAATCTGATCCTCCAAAGTAGGAGAGACTTGGAGGTTGGCCAGAAATCCTCGAGGAACAACTTGCAGATTGAGTTTGCGGAAAGCTTCACAAACTCTGGTTGGTAAGGCTTGAGAATCAGACTGTTGCAGTAAGCCTTCCTACTCAATGCGTCAGCAATTACATTGGCCTTGCCTGGAGTATATTCGATACTCGATTATACTCTCGAATCATTTCGACCCAACGAGTCTGCCTGAGGTTGAGGTTTGGCTGAGTGAAGATGTACTTGAGACTCTTATGATCAGTGAAGATGTCCACTTTTCTTCCCAACAAGGGATGTCTCCAAGTTAAAAGAGCATGGACAACTGCCGCCAACTCGAGGTCATGAGTGGGGTAGTTCTTTTCGTTGGGTTCAACTGGCGAGAGGTATAGTGTCACATCCCTAGTTCTGGTATGACCTAGACCAGCTAGTCAGTTGTGCATCATGTTTAAATTCCATCTAAATTTGAAATGGGGATTTGTGAAACCCTCAGAAATCATTTCTGGAAATGACCTAGATAAAAATTGTTTCAATTTGGCCCAAGAAAATGTTCCTGATTTTCTCTAAAAATATTGGCCACAGATAAAATCCCAACCAATATTTTTGGGAGCTCAGAAGTATTTATTTTTGGCCATTTGAGTTAATTCAGTAATTATTTGCGTTGGGGAAATATTTTATTATATATGAAATATTGTCCAATAATTCTGATTTTTACTGTGGGGCTTTGGAATAATCCAATTAAGTTCCTACATTAATTTTCAGAAGAAAATAATTTGATTGGTATTATTACTAAATCAGAACAAATGTCAGATAAATAGAAAACAAAACAAAAATAGAAAAAAAGGCTTACATGGCCTTACCTGGCGGCCCAGCTGGCCAGCCCACGTGGCGGCCCAGCCCACTAGGGGCAGCCCCGTCTTCTACCTCTTGCCAGTAGGCAGAGGAGAAGCCGGGCACGACGCACGCCGCGGCCACGTCTTCCGCCACATCCTGCTTCTTCCTCTCATCGCCTGGATCACCCGCGCGTCGCCACGCGCCGCCCCGTACCCCTCTCACTCTCCCCAGTCCTCTCCTCTCCTCTCCCTCGCTCTCTCTCTCATGGCCGAGCACCATTGCCGCCACCGGCCACTTCTATCGCGCACACAGCCACGACCTCGCCTCCACGACGCGCTCCACAGCTCCTCCGTGATCCCCTCTCCCTCCTCGTCGAGCAACGCACCTCCAGACGGCCTCCATCGTCGCCACCGTCGTCTTCTTCATCGCCGGTCGCCGCAGATCTCCACCGCCCGCACGTCGCCGTCCGGCTGTCCCCGAGCTCGCCGTCGACGCCATCGAGTCCGCCGTGAGCCCCTGCATCGATTCCCCCTTCTCCCCTGCCTCCCCGTGGTCTGTAGCCCGCAGCCGCTTGAGCCCGAGCTCCGGCCGCCGCCGCGAGCTCCGCTCCGGCGAGCTCCAGCGCCCCCGCAGCCTCCCACCTGCTCTGCTGGATGCAGACGACGACGGGCTACGCCCCGGTGTTCTCCGCGCGTCCATCCGCCGCTCGTAGCGCAAGTCCGGCGAGTTGCCACCGTGGTATTGGTCGCCACCGGCCAAACTCCGGTGGGCTGACGTGGCTTGTAGTTAGGCGTTAATTACCCCCCCCCCCTCTGTGACACTGACAATGGGTCCAGCGCCACTAATCCTTTTAATTAGATTTGTAGTTAGTATTAACAAACCCTCTGTTAATTAACCATGACACTGACGTGTGGGCCCCACGTGTCAGGTTTGACCTGGTCAGCGCCGTTGACCGCTGACGCAATGCTGACGTCATGCTAACGCAGTTATTCTTTTTCTGGAATTATTTTTAAACAGGAAATTCCAGAAAATGTTCAAAACTTCAAAAATTCATAGAAATTCAACCGTAGCTTAGATTGAAATATTTTATATATGAAAAATTATCAGAAAAATTCATTCTATCCATCTGTACCATTTTCATGCATGACAAACCAACCTATACATGCTGTATATGTGAAAACACACTTATGGCATATTTAAGACCTTATTTTGGAGTTGCATTTGAATCTTTAGTTCAAATGGACTTTAACCATTTGAATACTAGTTGCATTAGCTCAAACAACATCACATCTTCATGCCATGTTCATGCATCATATTGTTGCATATGCTTGTGTATTGATTATTGGCACCGTTCCTTCTCGATAGGTCCTGCTTCGGAAGTGTTCGAGAGTACCTATTAGTGAAGCAGTGCCCCCCCTGTTGTTCTACCAGGCAAGCAAACCCCCCTTGTTCATTCTGATAGAATCCCACTCTTTCGCTCCTGCTCTCATTTATTGCATTAGGACAACAACGATTCAACTGCTATTTTCTACTGCGGTAGTTGAACCCATTCCTCTGTATGACCTGTCATTGCCACAGTAAATATTTAAAACCCACTAGCATGTGTAGGAATTGATTGAGCCATGTTGTGTTCCTACCATGCCCTGCCTGCTATTGCTTAGAGTATGTCAGGTCTGATTCATCGGGAATGAATTGGAGTGTTATGATATGTTCTGGTGCTGAGAGTTAAGCGTGTGAACACGATTTGGTAAAGGTAGCGGTGAGAGGCCATGTAGGAGTACATGGTGGGTTGTCTCATTGGGACCGTCCTTAAGAACTAAGTTCTGTGTAAGTTGTCCAATGACTAGCTACTACCACACATTGGGCTCTGGGCGCTCCAAGCTCTCTCGACTTATTAACCGCCTTGAGTTCTGTCCAGGAGTTGCAAATAGTTTCTGGTGTTTGTAGGTAGTGCTATTTTTCTACCGAGTGGCACCCGGCAGGGTGGACTTGGGACAGACTAGGCACACGTGGCCCGGTGTACCGAGTGGCACCCGGATGGTGGGCTCGGGAACCCTGTACACATCGTTTGTGCCCGTGAGCGACATCCCGGCCGGATCTCCTTGCGGATGGAACCCAAATAGGTGATAAACCTGGACTAGAGTCTTGCGTGGTTAGTTAGGTCATGGCCGACACCCTCGCCAGGCTTCCGCTTGAAGGTTGCCGAGATACGTGACGGGTATATGGTGATAAGTGGTGAGAGCGTGTGTGATGAAGTACACCCCTGCAGGGTTATCATGATCTATTCGAATAACCGTGTCCTCGGTTATGGACTTCTTGGATGCTTACGTGGTACATAGACAACTTGAAGTGGATACTCTAAAATGCTCAAGACAAGTGTGAATGCAATGGATGGCCTTCTCGCAGGAAGACGGGAATGAATCCATAGTAGTGTATTGACATGGTGATTAGTGGACTCGTGTGCGCCACCTCAAAAGAGTTACCAGCAGTCGTAGTACAGGATAGCCACTGAGTCAAAGCTGGCTTGCTGCAAACGAAACTCCACATTACCTTCTTGATACAGGTGCATGTATGATAGGATCTGATGTAAGTCTTGCTGAGTACCTTTGTACTCATGTTGCTTTATTTATGTTTTTGCAGCGGAGACTTCGGTCTTACTAGTTTACGTGGACTTCGACAAGTAGCTTGTACCTCAGCTACGATCTTGATCGGATGTTGTAGATAGTCAGGCTCTTCAGCCTTTTTCATTTGTAGTTGTCTGTACTCAGACATGAAATGCTTCCGCTTGTTGCTTGTATGCTCTGAATGATGGGTCATGTGACCCCTGTTTGTATTTAATGCTATGTGGTTCTTCTGAGCCTTTATCTATATGAGTTTGCGTTATGTTGTGATGCCATGTTGTACCTCACATACTTGCATGTTATGCGTACATGTGACATGTATTGCTATGTGTGGGATCCGACAATCTAGTTGTTTGTCCGTGGCAGCCTCTCTTATGGGGAAATGTAGTCTAGTGCTTCCTTGAGCCATAGTAGTCCGCTACAGCCTGGTTCACCGGAGTCCTGCTAGCCCAGCACTACTGTTCAGGACAATTGACTGGCCGGCATGTGTTTCACTTCGTTCCTGTGCCTGTCCCTTCGGGGAAATGTCACGCGGTGACATCCGGAGTCTTGTTAGCCTAGTGCTACAGCCCGGATTCACACGCTGCTTACCGACATGCTCGAAGTTGATTCATGTATGCCTGTCCCCATGGGTTAGTGCCTCTTAGGGTTCACGACTAGCCATGTCGGCCCGGGTTCTTTGTCATATGGATGCTAGCGACACTATCATATACGTGAGCCAAAAGGCGCAAACGGTCCCGGGCCAGGTAAGGTGGCACCCGTGGGAATACCGTGCGTGAGGCCGCAAAGTGATATGATGTGTTACATGCTAGATCGGTGTGACTTAGGATCGGGGTCCCGACATATAGGCCACAACTTTCTTCTCTTGCATCAACACTGCACCAAGACCTTGAAGGAAAGCATCACAGAAAACCTCGAACGGTTTGGATTCATCAGGAGGAGTCAGAACTGGAGCAGTGACTAACTTCTCTTTCAGGGTGTTGAAAGCGATGTCACATTCAGGCGACCAGACGTACTTCACATGCTTCTGGAGAAGGTTGGAAAGAGGCTTTTCGATCTTACAGAAATTCTCAATGAACCTTTGACAATAGCTTGCGAGCCCAAGGAAGCTGCGGAGTTGCTTCATGTTCTGAGTTGGTTCCCAATACACAATTGCAGACACCTTCTCAGGATTAACAACTATGGCCTTGTCGGAGATGATATGTCCAAGATAGAGAACCTCATCGAGCCAAAAATCACACTTTGCAAACTTCGCATAGAACTGATGTTCTCTGAGCTTATCGAGCACCAATCTCAAGTGATTGGCATGATCCTCCTTGTTCTTGGAAAAGACCAAAATGTCATCGAGGTAGACCAAGACGACGTCATTTGTGTAGGCGTTGAAGCTGAAGTTCATCATGTGAGAGAATGTTGGCGGTGCATTGACGAGGCCGAAAGACATGACAGTGTATTCATATGAACCATACCTTGTTCTGAATGTTGTCTTGGGGATATCTTCTTCACGAATGTGAATATGATGATAGCCCATATGGAGATCAAGCTTGGAGAATACTTGAGCACCTTTGAGTTGTTCGAAAAGCTCATTGATGTTGGGAAGTGGGTACTTGCTCTTTATGGTCTTCTTGTTCAATGGACGGTAGTCGACACAAAGTCGGTCCATTCCATCCTTCTTCTTGACGAAAAGAACACCACAACCCCATGGATAAGAACTTGGTTGGATGAGACCCATACGCTCTTGAATATCGAGTTGCTTCTTCAGCTCCTTCAACTATTCAGGTCCAAGCTTGTAAGGACATTTGCAAACAGGTTCATTGCCAGGCTCAAGATTGATGATGAATTCAACTAGCCGGTGCGAAGGCATTCCTGGAAGCTCTTATGGAAAGACGTCTTGATATTCACAAACGACTGGAATCTGAGAGATGGCATCCAGCTCACCCTTCTCCTTGAGAGAAAACAGTCGGATGGTATCATCACGAGCGACAAAGACGATTACATCCTCAGACGAATGTGTCAATTGAATCTGCTTGGCAGCACAATCAAGCCAAGCCTTGTGCTTAGAAAGCCAATCCATTTCGAGAATAAGATCAATATCTCAGTTACCAAGGACCATTGGAGAAGACAGAAACTTATAGTCGCCCAACGTGATAGAAACATCCAGAACCACATAGCTTGCGTCCAAGCATTTACCCGGTGAAACAACTGCTAACGGTCTATGCATATCTTGGAAAGCCAACTCCAGATGAAACAATGCGATGCACCAGTGTCAAAAAGAACTTTTGCAGGAATATCGTTAACAGGAAGGTTACCCATAATCACATCTAATGAGTCCTCTGCCTGAGCTGCGTTCATCATGTTGACCTTTGCGAACTTGGGATCATGCTTGACCACTGCAGTACTAGCAGATCTCACAGGAGGAGGAGGAGGAAGACGCCTCTGATTGAAGCATTTGTTGGCATAGTGACCCTTCTACTGACACTTGTTGCACGTGACCTCCAAGAGTGGACGGTGATACGGAGCACCTGATCTTGGAGGATGAGATGAAGTCTTGTTCTGAAAGCCTGGGTTGGGTGGGTGGGAAGATCCATTGCCACCTTTACTCTTCTGCTGATAAGGCTGACGAAACGGAGGAGGAGGCAGCCAATACTTTTGCTGCTTAGTAGCCACTTGAGTTGAGGAAGAAGGAGTTGCATCTCTGACTCACTTCTTGGGAGCATCGCACTTGAGTTGAGCAGCCTCTTGTTTTAGTGCCATGTTGTAAAACTCATCGCACTTGTGAGGCTCAAAAAGCACAAGAGCAAGGTGAAGATCTTCTCTGAGGCCACCTCTGAACTGATAATTCATGCTCTTCCAATCAGGGACGGCCTGCTTGGCGAAATGAGCGAGCTTCTGGAACATGATGTTATACTGGTAAACAGACAAGATGCCTTGCTTCAGGTTGCGGAATTCCTCACACTTGCTCTCAACAACACTTTGAGGAATGTGGTGAGATTTGAAGTCTTGACGGAATTCATCCCAGGTAATCACACGGCCTCCTCTGGAATCTTTGTATTGCTGATACCATTCTGCAGCTTGGTCTTTGAGTTGGAACGAGGCAAACTTGACAAAGTCCTCAGGCCTGACATTGCTACACTCGAAATGCTTGCAGATATCCACGAGCCAATCATCAGCGTCTGTTGCCTCGACATAGTTGCTGAAGGTCTTTGGCTGGTTAGCGAGGAACTGGTTGAGTGTAGCAGACTGATTCTGATTGTTGCCATGGCCATGATTCCCTTGGTTGCACTCTTGCAAGAGTTGCATGATCAGCTGCGTGTTTGCATTGGTAGCGGCCATCACAGCTTGCCATGCCTCCGGAGGTGGAGGTGGTGGTGGCGGATCAGGATGGGAACGCGTAGGAGGAGCCATCATGAAGAGGGTGACATCTGTTAGCATCTTAACAAACATATATTCAAGATGAATCAAATGGATTGAAATTGCGACATATAATCTTAACATCCGAACAAAATAAACGAAAGCATTCCAATTGAAATGGTCACACTTCCATAAATTGACAAGCCACTTAGATAGAGGTAAAAGAATAAAACAACAAAGTACGTTCAAGGAGAAATACTTGGTGAGGATTACCCAATCCCAAACCAAATATCCGCGGAAGAAATACTAGAGCTACATAAATTGCCACCTATGAAACTCCCGAACCTTTTCGGTTATGCAATCAGGTGTTGGGGATACAAGAGAAGCATGATATCTCACCCAAAGCTATAAAATCCTACATCCAGTTGTATCCATCCTTCAACACATAACCAAGAAACCTTCGGAAATCATTTACCTCAACCTTCAAAAATCATCCATTATACAAGTTATGGCAATACTCCAGAACTCCTGCCACAGTATTGGGTGGCGTCCAGGTTATCTCACCAACAACTGCATAAAAGAGATTTTCGATGTAGGCGAAACTCAGGTATTCCAGAATTGCAACGATAACATTGTGACGACAACACCTCAGAGCTCAACTCCCCGGGACACTGCCACAACCCCTAAATGTCAGGAGGCACCAAGAACAATGTTCTCGTCACAAATCCATCGGAACGATTCCAAGATACCCGCGTGATCCTAATTTTTTTTAGTGAAATTTGAGAAGAGAAGAGTCAAAACTCTACGTCAGGATGCCTCACCAGAGCGATGAAGGGACTAGGAGTAAAAAGAATCCTACTCTCCGATATATATAATCCTAAATGACTCAAAACATTTTTCTAGACTCAACAACGCTAGCGATTCGATCAAGTAGGGGGCTCCTAAGGTCGGGGAAGGCTTTAATTACCAACTTGTAACCCCCTCGATGCGGCTATATCTCCCACGTGTCGAAGCACGACTTAGAGGCATAATCGCATTGAAAGCAATGTCGCAAGTGAGGTAATCTTCACACAACCCATGTAATAAATAAGGGAAAGAGATACGTAGTTGGCTTACACTCGCCACGTCACACAATAGCATAAATAACATTACATTCATCCAGATACACTCATGGTCCGACTACGGAACCAAAATAAAGAACAACCCCAAATGCGACAAAGTCCCCGATCGCCCCAACTGGGCACCACTACTAATCGTCTGGAAAGGAAACATAGTATCGTCCTGAGTCCTCATCGAACTCCCACTTGAGCTCAGTCGAATCACCTGGAGTGGTAACATCGGTCCTTGCATCTGGTTTTGGAAGTAATCTGTGAGTCACGGGGACTCAGCAATCTCACACCCTCGCGATCAAGACTATTTAAGCTTATAGGAAGGGTAAAAGTATGAGGTGGAGCTGCAGCAAGTGACTAGCATATATGGTGGCTAACATACACAAATGAGTGCGAGAAGAGAAGGCAAAGGCATGGTTGATAAACTATGATTGGGAAGTGATCCTAGAACAACCTACGATCAAACATAACTCGAGACCGTGTTCTCTTCCCGTACTCCGCCGAAAAGAGACCATCATGTCCACACACTCTGTTGATTCATTTTAGTTAAGTTAAAGGTTATCTACAACCGGACATTAACAAATTCCCATCTGCCCATAACCGCGGGCACGACTTTGGAAAGATCAAATCCCTGCAGGGGTGTCCCAACTTAGCCCATCACAAGTTCTCACGGTCAACGAAGGATATTCCTTCTCCCAAGACAACCCGATCAGACTCGGAATCCCGGTTACAAGACATCTCGACAATGGTAAAACTAAACCAGCAAAGCCACCCGAATGTCCCGACAAATCCTGATAGGAGCTGCACATATCTCGTTCTCAGGGCACATCGGATTGTCCAAACATCCGGTAGGCCAGCCCAGAGTTTCCCCTGGTGGCCACCGGTGGCTGACAGGTTGGACCAACACTCATAGGAGCATTGGCCCGGGGGTTTAAATAAAGATGACCCTTGAGTCCGCGGAACCCAAGGGAAAAGGAGGCTAGCTGGCGAATGGTAAGACCAAGGTTGGGCCTTGCTTGAGGAGTTTTATTCAAGGCGAACTGTCAAGGGGTTCCCATTATAACCCAACCGTGTAAGGAACACAAAATCAAGGAACATAACACCGGTATGATGGAAACTAGGGTGGCAAGAGTTGAACAAAACACCACGCATAAGGCCGAGCCTTCCACCCTTTACCAAGTGTATAGGTGCATTAAAGTAGACAAGATACAATAATGATATCCCAACAATAAACATGTTCCAACAAGGAACAACTCCAATCTTCACCTGCAACTAGCAATGCTATAAAAGGGGTTGAGAAAAGCAGTAACATAGCCAAACAACGGTTTGCTAGGACAAGGTGGGTTAGAGGTTGACATGGCAATATGGGAGGCATGATAAGAAAGTGGTAGGTATCGTATCATAGGCATAGCAAAAGAGCGGGCATCTAGCCAGCAAAGATAGAAGTGATTTCGTGGGTATGGTCATCTTGCCTGCAAAGTTCTCCGAGTTGACGTTAGCTTGATCCTCGTAAGCATACTCAACGGGCTCCTCGATCACGTACTCGTCTCCCAGCTCTACTCAAGCAAGAACAACAAGCAAAGGGAGACACAATCAACCACGTGCAACGCACAAACAACATGATGCAAAACATGTCATGATATGCGGGATGCGATATGCGATGCATATGCATGATTCGGAAAGGAATGATTGAACCTGGCCTCAACTTGGAAAACCAAGAGTGCCACTAGAAAGAGGATTTGATTTCGGTCGAAATCGATATAAAGATCACCGGAATCGGATGCACGATTTGGAAATGGCAAGCAAAACAAATATGGCACCGATCTGCGATTAACAGCACGAGACCATCTAAATGCATCAAGAATAACAAGCTACTGCACCCAAACATAGCAAAAAAAACATGGAAGGGACCCACTCAAGATGCTTGACAAAAGATGAACACCGAGCTACGTCTAATTCACTCAATATTAGGTTCAAACAAGCATGGCAAAAGTGAAAAAGATATCAGGTTACAGACTTGGCGAAAATAATAACATGTCAGTAATTTAACATCAAGAAGCAATGTTAAGAGCAAGATAACAACATGCTACAGGAACATATCATGGAAAAGCAAGGCCTGAGATGAAGCCACCCAAAGCATACAACAAAAGTCCCTTACTAACCATAAGCAAAAAGGGATCATAAAATAAAATGGCAACCATGTGAACATAGCAATTATCGTTAACAGATTCAGACTTAGTAGAAAACTGGAACATGGCAAAACAGATAACAAGTAGGCATGTTTACGAGCTCAATGCACTCACTACAAGGCATTGCATGACAATCTAAGGATACACCCAGCAAGTACACATGGCATAGAAGCTATACATGGCAAGAACAAAAATATAGCATGCACGGATCAACTACAACAAGCTCGGCAAAAATGCTTAACATGTAAACATTCTGCGAGGAACATTTTATAGCAAAAGTAGAGCTCGATTGTCTCAATCTAGGGTGCTCCATAAATGCAAACAAAGACATAGATGTATAGAGCACCACAATATCTACAAAACATCCTTACTGATCATGCTCAAAAGAGGCACGGATCACTCGGTAGCAACATGAACACATGGCATAAAAATATAAACAGGGCAATGGCTTAGAATATTTCTAATTCCCTAAAATCGGCAACAATAAGTAAGCTACTTTGCATGCTTGTGCTAGTCACCAGAGAGATCACAAAAATACATGGCATACACCCCTGTAAAGATGACATGGCATACTCCAAAACACATGTAGAGCTCAAGATCATAGGAGGCACACATCAATCATGGCAAAAATGACAAATATCCAATTGCTGATAAGGATCTGAAACAAGATCACATAGCCCTCTTGCAACAACATTTAGGACATCAAGATGAGCTCAAATGAACATGATGCAATGAGATGAAATGAAGTATTCGTCGAGACGAACATTTCGATATGCTACACACATGAATCGGAGCAACGGTTGCAAAGTTATGAGATGATGAAGTATGCAAAATAATTAGGGTTAGGAGGGGAAAAGTCAACCGACTCGTCCAGATCCAGATCCGGGGCACTATAGCTGAGGTCGCCGGAGTACTGTAGCTGGCCGGAGCGGGACTTGCCGGACTTGGAGGGAGCTCGCCGGAGGGAGTCACTGGAGCACGCCAGTCGAAGAGGAGGAACTTGCCGGGGCGGTGGTGCGCTTGGAGGGCGAGGGGCGGTGCTCGGTGGCTCCGGCGGAGGAGCTCGGTGACCAGATCGGCGGGGGCAGCGGTCGCCGGTGAAGGCGCGAGGCGGCGGCGCTCGGTGGCTCCAGCGGAGGAGCTCGGGGACCGGATCGGC